>NC_134409.1:135038887-135341887 GCF_038048845.1 Mixophyes fleayi
ATTTGAAAAAAACATAAAACTTTACCGTATAAATTTACTAAAGCACGGTTTGCTCAAACTGCAGATTTTCATGCACTTTGATGTGCGATTTGCAAACCGTGTGAATTACTAAAGGCCAAACCATACATGAAAGCGTATCAATGAATACCACCTAATATGAACTCACAATTCTGCTTTCTTTCAAATGGGAAGCATATGTATTAAACAGCGGTATGCCAAACTACATTTCTAACCGCCATTAGGGAAGATGTGAGTCAAAGAGTCAAGATATCTCAAACCGCATGCTAACACACCTGTAAAAATAAAGAGAAAAAAGCCCCCTTCCTTATATTCCCTACATACACTGACAGCCCATGAACAACAGTGCAGGGGACTCTACAGAGGATAGTCCAACATCACCAGCCCCCTTCCAAAATTTTGGTATTGGATCTGGTGATTGAGTGCTTCTCTGACAGGTTTTTGAATGCAGATTTTTCTATTATTAATACCTTTCAGTCTATTAATTATACTAACAGTTACCAGAATGTGAGCTAGTTGGATGACAATCATAGACAGCAATCATGGTATCATTTTTTTTTTCCATACCTATCAACACAGGAGGCAAAAATTTGGGGACAAATGTTGGCACCACCCTGATGCACCCAAGCATACCCCTAATTCAACCTATTGTCCCAGATCAGCCCAATCACTCCCCTATTTCCAGGCAGCCACACCCACATTTTGCTAAGCCCTTCCCCTTTCAGGAGCTCCAGCATTTCCACACACACAGTGGAGGCTTCCACTTTGTGGGCTAAACCAATATTCAGCCTATCAGTGCAAGGGGAACTAGTGTCATCACGGCTCATACCACTGCTTCCTAGTGAAGTGATTTCCAAAGATATTGGTTTCGTCCATAAAAGGGCTGCCTACACTCTGCAGGCAACAGGTGCACTTTAAGGGGCTGATTTATCAAAACTTCTAAAAAGTAAAAGTAGAGATGTTGCCCAGAGCAACCAATCAGATTGCTATCATTTATCTAGTACATTCTAGAACCTGATAGCTAGAATCTGATTAGTTGCTATGGACAACACCAGCACTTTTCCTTTTTAAAAGGTTTAATACATCTAACTCTAAGGGCTATATTTACTAAACTGCGGGTTTGGAAAAGTGGAGATGTTGCCTATAGCAACCAATCAGATTCTAGCTTTCATTTATTTAGTGAATTCTACAAAATAACAGTTAGAATCTGATTGATTGCTATAGGCAACATCTTCACTTTTTCAAACCCGCAGTTTAGTAAATATACCCCTAAGTGTTCTTTTTACATTCTTGTGACAATATTGTCTTTTTCTATTACATTGCAAAAAAATTAACTTAAAATACTAGACTGCCAATGTATATAAATGCAATTGTACAAGTGGTCCTGAGAGGGGGGGTGCGTACAAATTATGTGGGCCCGGACCTGCCTGGGGGTCCCGGTGCCCCACTGGACACCCATCTTTTAAAAAAATATATTTTTTAAAGTACTTTTCTTTTTTTTCTGTTGCTTGCGGGTGTCTCAGGTGCGAGTGCAGGGGGGGGATCGGTAGTAGCTAAATCCCCTTCAGCTGGGGTACCTTCAGGCGCCGGGTCATGTGACTCCAGCACATGGTACTCAGTGCAGACGGGCTGCTGGATATCTTCCCGTCCTGTGTGCTGTGCAGTGGAGAATAAGGTAAGAAGGTGGTGTGCTGGAGAGGGGGCATCTGTGACTAAAGCTGCTGGGCAGAGAGGGGGCATGTGTGACTAAAGCATGTGGACAAAGAGGTGCATGCGTGATTAAAGCATGTGGACAGAGGGGACATGTGTGAGCAAAGCTGATGAGCAGAGGGGGCATGTGTGAGTAATGCATTTTTCTGCAGGAGGGTGACCTAGTGCTTTTCGCCTGCTAGACACGCCCCCAACGATGAACAGCAACGCCCCCAATTGCATGACCACTCCCACTTTCGTTTACCACATTCGACTATAAGGAGGGCCCCGTGAAGTTGCTGTACCGGGGCCCTGAATTCCTCTTGGCAGCCCTGCTCTTACCTCTCTGTATGTCTGTATTACCCAGTATTGTTTTATTACTGTTTGTTCCCAATTTTAAAGTGCTACGGAATCTGCTGGCGCTATATAAATAAATGATGATGATGATGATTTGCAGCAAAGCGTCTTTGCTAAATAATATTCCTCTTAGTTCAAGCAAAAGTTTATTATTTGCCTGTATAAAAAGTTCTTTCCTTAGATTGCCAATGGAGTGTTTTATTTTGTACAATGTCCTCACTCACCCCCCTCCAGGCCATACAGAGTTATCACTGTCACGCTGTCCCCCCCATCCTACTGTAAACCCTCCCCAGCTAAACCTCACCTATCCTCTACAGCAGTTTAGCCTCAGTGCCTGCTTGTCACAAACGTGGCAATCAATCCAGGCCCCAGTGTCCCCACACACTTCACAAAGACTTTGCTCCTTCCTATGATGAATTGACATTGCAGCCAAAATACATCCAACCGAGTCGGCTCAGATAAATGAATCAGAGGCCCCCTGCGCCCAGGCAAGTCTTTCCTTCTCTTACGGACGCTGATTAAATAGAGGGTTCTGGTTGTGTTTGTTAGTCGCATCATCTGCTCCAGGGGATGTCTTCAGCAGCAAGTCTGAGTTATTACCAGGCACAGGGGCGACTCTGGGTGAGTTTTACGGAGCTGCACTGACAGGGTAAGTTTATCTGAGCTCTGAACATGCCTACATTCCTGGGGATGGAGGAGAGTGAGCGGGTTCGCCAATTGTAAACCCCTCTATTACCCGGAGGGCAGAGGTACTAACACACAGTGGTTGCAGGTTTATATTCATACAGTAAATAGTGCCGATAGTAATCTCTATGTGATACATATAAAACATATTTCATTTCACATAAATCTCCTTTAGAATAAAATTTGCTTAGTCCAAAACAAATGCACCCTGTGCTTATCTTCCGATTTCCATTTATCCGGGTTGTGGCCTAGAAACTTAAAAATCTGTTCTGTGGTAAAGCGCCCCTCCATCCAAATGAGTTAACCTTACACCGGCCCTGCCTGGCTTTCTAAACTGTGAGCGAGACGCAGGAATACAGGCAGAGCCCTCTTATCTCTCAGTCTGTCTGCTAGTACCCAATATTGTTAAATTGCTCCATCTGTACCCAATTGTAAAGTCCTGCAGAGCATGCTGGAGTTATATAAATAATTGTTAACAAAGCAACACCAGACATGGAAAACAGACATGGAAGACAATGGCCATAGACATGTCAGAGAACACACAAGAAACTAGGGGGACACAAAATAAGAGCAAAAGACATGTTACACGCTTTAGGGGATCAGACAGGAGACACAGGGCGCAGGCAAAATATGGGTAGAAAAGCAAGGGCAGGCAATAGACAGGGTAAGAAAGACAAAAGACTGTCACAATCTGCCTCCGCTTGTACTGCAGCATTGCAGCTGCATGCTGCTTTGCATCTGCAGCTCCTGCCTCTGGGACTATATTGGACTTTAAATTATTGTATTATCCCGCAGTACCTCTAATCCACCAGAGGTGCTGCTATTGTGCCTTTCCTCTTCTCACTCCCAGGGGTTAACCTGCTGCACTAGTAATCATCTGCACCTGTTGACTCCTTATTTATACCTGCCTCTCCCAGTTATCTTTGCTGGTTATTGTTGTTATGTTGCTGTGCCTGACTTTGCTGTGCTTGTGTTTCTCCTGTTCCCTGGGACTTCTACAAGCTGCTTGCCGCCATCTCTTTACCTGGTTTCTCTACACAACCTGTTCACCTGCACCAGCTGTGTTCCTTGTTATTTGTTTTTAGCCTCTCTCAGTAATTCTTGTTCAATATCTGCAATACTCAGTTTGTACCATTCTGCATTATCTGGTTTACATCTGTTCAATAAACATCATGTGCTTTCACCATATTCCGGGCTCCATAGCTGTCATTTCCAGCTTTCAGCATTGAAGTGTGACAAAGACAAGGTAGGACAGACAAGAGCTAAGGAGGAATAGACAAGAGACAAGGTGGGACAGACAAGACACAAGGGGGGACAGACAAGAGACAAGGGGGAACAGACAAGAGACAAGGGGGGAAAGACTAGAGACAAGGGGGGACAGACAAGAGACAAGGCGGGACAAGGGGGGACAGACAAGATGGGACAGACAAGAGACAAGGGGGAACAGACAAGAGACAAGGGGGGGGGGGACAGACAAGAGATAAGGGTCAGAAGCAGGGCTGATATTGGGAAAGCAGACACTGCAGGTGAAATGCATGTGGTCACAGTAGTGGTCACATATGATTAGTGATAATAATAGAGCGTGATGTCAAGGGACCAAGAATTAAATTTAGTATCAGGTTCCAGGGTGCATTACCTACACCCCAGTCAGGGTATAAGTTGCAGCCCAGACACCACTCACAAGCCACAAACAACCTCTAAGCTCACCATTAACAATACATACAGATTCATCCTGGATTCTATTTTTACATGAAACTCCACCACTCAAAATAAAATTCATCTTGCCCTTATCATATTTTCAAATATCAAATATTATCAACTTGTTTAATAGTTAATAATTGTGCATCAAGTAGCTCATCCGTTAGGAGTCAATGAGAGCTACTCTGAGGGAAGAGTTTCCAGCATTTTGTCGCCAGTTCACCTGTGAGAACTACGGTCATCGTAAAAATAGAACTTGTTGTAACACCTGAGCTGTGAGGTTTTACTCTCTGCTGTAGCTGTGACAAGAACACTGTGTTGCTGTTACACACTATGTGGAAATGTTGAGGTGTTACTGCGGTTACGAGGGAAAATGTGCTCTCATAATCTCCGAAATATACATGTGCTTTAAATTACATTTTATTTTTTTTCATGTGATTTATAATATAAGCAAAACATATTGTCATGCAGTAAAATGTGTTCACTTTATTCTTTCTTAGTCTGCTCATCACACATGTCTCTATATGAGCCTTGTACAGCACTTAGTGGGTCCGTTTCCGATTTAAAATTCTTATTGGTTTTATAAGTCAGGTCATGGCTGCATGTGACAGGGGCAGTGACATGATGTGAGGAGGGGAATGGAGGCAGCAGGAAGCCACAGACTGAGAGTTATATAGTGGAAGGAGCAGGGTCCCCAGCAGCACAGAGTATATCAGGAGATTAGTGATGTAATAGTGAGGACAGGGCTGCATGTGACAGGGGCAGTGACATGATGTGAGGAGGGGAATGGAGGCAGCAGGAGGCCACAGACTGAGAGGTATATAGTGGAAGGAGCAGGGTCCCCAGCAGCACAGAGCATATCAGGAGATGAGTGATGTGTTAGTGAGGACAGGGCTGCATGTGACAGGGGCTGTGACATGATGTGAGGAGAGAAATGGAGGCAGCAGGAAGCCACAGACTGAGAGTTATATAATGAAAGGAGCAGGGTCCCCCAGCAGCACAGAGTATATCAGGAGATGAGTGATGTGTTAGTGAGGACAGGGCTGCATGTGACAGGGGCAGTGACATGATGTGAGGAGGGGAATGGAGGCAGCAGGAGGCCACAGACTGAGAGTTATATAGTGGAAGGAGCAGGGTCCCCAGCAGCACAGAGTATATCAGGAGATGAGTGATGTGTTAGTGAGGACAGGGCTGCATGTGACAGGGGCAGTGATATGATGTGAGGAGGGGAATGAGGGCAGCAGGAAGCCACAGACAGAGAGTTATATAGAGGAAGGAGCAGGGTCCCCAGCAGCATGGTGCAGTGATATTAAATTCCTGTTAATTTGATACAGAGAGATTGTGTTATAAATCGCAACTCAATATTAAATGACGTTTATAGTCCCAACTTGTTTAGTTTTTATTTGCTTAATGCACTATGGAATAGTCACAGGAATGTGTTTCATCGGGTTACTATAACTTCTGTGGTGCATGGTTATACTGACTTGAAGACAGAAATGGCAGCATAGGTTAGGGGAGGGGAGGGGAGGGCAGAGAAAATGGTGCTTCATTTTACCTCTTAAGAAAAGGGAGAAAATCATCATTTAGGGAAATATATATTTAACACTATTTTATTTGTTAAAATATATTTACAAATCTAGTTAGAAGCTGTTCTCTGTATAAGCTTATATTGATGTAAAATAAGAGATACATAATTGTGGTGAGAGAACGACCGGTCACATCATATATAAGTGTATATAGTTAGAAATACAACGGGACACATAAAACGAGCTACAACTTGGTGACAATGCAAAACATACAAGAGCCGGAACCAGCTACATTTTGCATCAATGTTAAAGATCCGCGACATACAAAATACAAAAGTTTGACTGATTTGAACTGTACAGACTAAAAATCCTTCCATAGCCAGTAGTGATTATTTATTGCTAGGAAATTATCGGCTATGGATATTTAATAATTTAGTTAAACACATACAATATGGGCCTGATTCATTAAGGGAGGTAAACAGCGACTTTGTGCGTATAGTTCACATCATTAATCTGCACATGAATACAAAAAAACACATATACAACTAAGAACTGCTCCTTGCAGAACACTAAGTCACCTGTTAGCTTCCATGAAATACAGAGACTTGATTGGTTGGAGCGGGGGAAAGTCACTCTGTATTGGTTAGGAGTGGTGGACTCACCACGAACCGTACTGAGCTACATTAATACAATGTAGTTAATTGATAATGTCTTAAGATATGTGCAAGGTTTGGATGCATTTTGGGCTTGGTTGATTAAGGAGTGTGAATGGGGATATATACACAATCTCTCTACACAAGCCCATAGAACACAGAAACGTCCAATTCATCTTCCAGCTCAAAGGACCCTTACTACAGTCTACCGTTTCAGGAAGGGAACGGGGAGTTTGTCCGTAGTCAATGTACAGTAAGGACGTGCCAAACTCCAACACACACAGCAGCGTCCGATTCAAGCTTTGGGCATCTCTCAGGTATGTGATTTTCAGTTGTATCACTTGCACCAGCTACAGGTCTAGTCTGAGTCCTACTAGGGGCGACGGCTGTGTATGCAGCTACTACATGTGTTTGCAATCAGGAGCAACTGTAACAATGTATTTTATGTACCGTAGACATTAAGAACATCTTAATAAATGTATTTCATGGCGTAAAAATAGAAAAAACAAACACTTTTTATTTTTTAATGCTTTATTATTTATTACCTATATTATTAACAGGTGACATTGACCTTTTTTTTTCTTTCTGTGCGTTATTTTGAGAATTTATTTTCAGCACAGGTATTGGATTTATCCTGCATTTTCCTGTAGTAGAGCAGAGCAGACCTACACCCGTCTTCATCACCACAGGTAACTTCACATACGCTCCTTGTTGAATTTGTGCATTTTGTATACACGATTTGTATACACGATTTTTGTGTGTTTTATAACAAACAAATGAATCAGGCCCTATATCTCTTTGTGATGTATTTTCTCTAAGCTCAGGACTCCGTAGCTAATAAACAATGTTAGTGTTCAAGGATGCAGACATTGTATTAACAAAGGAACTTGGTAAACACCTGCTAGAAATAAGACTCAATGAAATCTTTTTGTTGACTATGACGATGACCGTTGGCCTTGGCTTTTATTCCACTCTACATTGTTCTTTCCATACCTTGAGGCTGCAGATATACAAGTTTAAATACAGAAAAATCTATGAGGCAAGTAAGAGCAGATGAATGCATAGCAATTTCCACAACTGGCCTCCAGACATTACCTTTCTTGGGTCTATTGTTTTGGAACTCTGAATACCTGGCAAGCTCAGCAGCCTCAGAAGACTGGAGTAGGGCTAACCCCGCTGATTAAACCAAGGCCACTGTCACCGCTATGTGATGCTGCATCCAAAAGTTGCCAATATATTTGGAAATTGATTTTTTTTTATTATTATTGTACATCCTGTAGGTGTCGCTGTTCTACAAAGAGGGGATTTCGCAACTGGCCAAATGCTTTCTACAGACAGCAAATGAAACAATGACACCTGCAGGCTACAGGAAGGTACTGCACTCCATTAAATCATACCCAAAACAAACTAATTACTAATAACTATTAACTATTATTATATATTAATAATTATGTGTATTATAATTAAAGACTTATTTCTTATTAAATAGCTATGCTCATTGAAATTTAATTTTATTCAACATATTTAAAAATGATATGTTAATGATAACTACCCCCCTTAATATCACCCTTACTCATATAAATCTGTTCTTCACACAACAAGCACTCGTGAATAATAAAGATATGCAACATCTAGTTGTTTAATGACTTTCACTGCCCACCAAGAAATACCGTATAAGCATTAAAACGGGGCCCTGTATCAAAAAAGCAATTTACCATTTTCTAATCTGATCCTGTGTCCCCTTTTTACAAGATAACACAGCAAGGAAGACTCCGAACTACAAACATAAAGTTCTTTCCAGCAGTAAATCCACAGCAGCCTGTAAGACTGAAATATTTCCATCATAAACTACAAAGTAACTAATGTAACACAAGACACAGTTTCTTTATTGTTCCTTTCCTGGCTATATGGGGATTATTTATTTTCTCGGCCAAGAAACTGGTGCAAAAAACCCAGTAAATGGAAGAAGTAAATCCTCTGGTTTTGTGCCGTACGTTTTAATACATTGCAAAGGTGATTTATCAATGCCGACGAGATGAAGGAAAGAGACAAATAATCTACACTGGAAGTATAGAGATAAAAATCCTAAGTGGCAGAGACGGAACAGCCTGTACCGTGTCTAGTGCCCTCTCCTTCTGGGATAAACAGACGGGATCGGGCTTGGTAAACTCAAACACAATCTGCATTCAAATCCACAACATCTGGGGGGAGCTGTCCAGTGCTGAAACACCAACTGAAAAGTCTTTGATTTCGGATCTTTTCATTGACTGTGCCACTAAACATCTTCATTATCTCCTTCATCTAAAAGACTTTTATTTCCTTCACGGGTTGAGGGAGTTAATGGCAGGAGTGCCATGGCTGCTCTCTCGATTGAGACCGTTCTGTTAACACAGATTTCAATATTTTATAGCGCACTATAAATCTCTCTCTCATTATTTTTTCACACTGCCTGGATCGGATGAAGGTCATTAAGCGATGTTTGGTCCTTCTATTGAATTAAAACAGTCTTTTAACACCCAGATGAAAAAAAACCCCCTCTAGTTTAGAGTAGCCGGCCTATGTGGATAGATATTAAGTCAGATTAAATCATTGTTACTCTTGTTTGGAAGTGACTTCAATGATGTATTTCTCAATAAAACAGAAGAAAACTTTTAGGCTTGTTAAAAAAATGAGGCATTAGATTAATGGAAATACTACACATGATTTTATAACTCCTGCACCCCCTCCTTCCAGTTAATACTAAGATTGCTTAGAAATGATGGATATTGCATTTGATTTTTGATATTTTTTGTTTGTTCATTCTGATAAAATAATCATAATAATTATTTCTAAAATTGTTTCTGGAGCTGGAGATTTTAGCTGCTGTGTATATGTGAGTTTCATTATTCACAATACATATTCCTTATTTACTACAATAAAACTCATATTCTGCAACTGTTAAATCATTACTGCTGTAGTGAAGCTTGAAAACAGGTTTTTAAACAGTTTTGTTATAAGCCAGGGAATGTGGAGTAAAACATGTGATATCTCCTTTAACACTGCACAAGCTTTTTAATCATTCTAAACCTGTAAGTTTCAAGGTGATCAAAGACATCACCGTTTTAAAACAGCCACTAAATCTAATAAATATATATGTATATCTGAAATACTGATGTGAATGAGTTCTCTGTACAGCGCTGCGGAATTAGTGGCGCTATATGAATAAATTATGATGATGATGATGATGAAATATTAACATATATTCAAGCATAACTATATAAATATACAATATAAATGCAAACACATGAAAGCTGTACAACCTCTGTCGTTGCCTCCAATTTATTTAGTGAAAGGCTGAGAGTTGAGATGATTAACTTGTTTCTTTGGACCTATGGCTGGGAGTAAACCTAAAGCTTTGTATTTTTGAGGTACAGTTTATAGTCTCCTAAGTAGCAGAAATGCTCTGTACAGATTGGTAGATTCCCAAACAGGGGGAGGACCAGTGTTGTCACGTGAAATATGAACTGAAATTACTGACATGTGATGCTTTGCTATTTAAGCTTTTTTACCCACATCAGAGATTCGTGGAATACATTTTATTTTGGGCTTTTTTGGATAGGGATGGAAACACCATCGTATTTCACTCTTGTGAAAAGCTGCAGTAAACGGTTGTATAAATGTTATCTCTGTATTTTAGCTTCATCCTTCATATGTGAACATTAAAATTTTTGGGGTTGAGGATGGTTTAATAATTTGTTAAGACATGATTAAAGTTGTCAATCTATGTACTGTGTAACAGAGTCTTTATCAGGACGACCTATCAGCAACACGCGTTTCTTGCTGCCGTACGAATTTGCACTGCACACAAAACGCGGCAGCACAGGTGCCAATTCAAAGACGACATTAATAATCTCATTACGGTTCTCATTAAACTCTTTCGTGTAACATGGTCGAACGAACACACTGTACGCCGTAGCGTAATGCGATGAAACCGCAGCACTGGCCACGCTCAGCTTCTGCTGGGGTCTTGGGTCAGTAGGCAGCAATTCATCATCTTATACTGAAGTCTGCACATCCCTGTGGGGCCCTGCCAGGGGCCTGTTCAGACTGCCAGCCTCATCTCCTGCATTCTGGCAGCTCCTGTGCCACTCTCTGCAGGAGCCAAATGAAGAAATAAGATTCTGCTGCCGGTCCCTGAGGCTGCCCTAGTAGTTAACTCTTCTCGGCCCATGTAAAACTGATCAACTGCCTGCAATAAACTCTGCACACAAAATAATGGATTTTTGTATAATTATAAAGCCTGAGACCACACTAAGCATTCACATTTGTTAATGCAAAATTCAACAGCAATAATGTTGCCAATGGGAAACTGCCACATCACAAGAACTAACCTAACAGATTACTATTATTATCTTTAATTTATAAAAGGTTTGCAGTGCCATACATGACCTATACAGAAAGCAGTGATCCATAACACATTGCATGAAGAACAAAATGCAAAGACCAGACATTATGAATAAACAAACAGATAGGATGTTTACATGGATCAAATTATTTACAGGACAATGAGTGAGAGTGATGGTAGTGACCAGCGAGAAGTAGGAATGAGCTTAAGAAAACAGTTCTAGGGAAGCAGGCCAAGAGGTACAAAGGGTGACGGAATAGTAGAAAAACACAAGCCCTGCTCGTGAGAACTTACGGCCTAAAGGAAAGGGGGAGACACAAATAGGGTGTTACCGATTGGGGGAGTGGGGATGAAAGCAGAGACAAGGGAGTTAGGAGGAAGGTTGATAGGCTTGAATAAAGAAATGATTATTAAGGGCACGCTTGAACCTTGGAGAGTAGTGGCTAACTTGATAGGTTGTGGGAGATCATTCCACAGCTGGGGAGTGGCCTGGGCAAAGTCCTGGATGCAGGAGTGGGAAGCTGTAATCAGTGCGGTAGTGCGGAGGTGGTCATTGGCTGAGCGGGAAGGGCAGCACGGAGTGTAGGTAGAGATGAGGTTGGATATGTAGGGGGGGGGTGATTGAGAGCATATACAGTATAATGAAATTACATTAACTAAAGCAGCAGTAGTCCCCACTAGCGAAAAGATTTGCCGGCAAAAGATTCCCCATAAAAACGAAGGGGGCGCCTATTTAACAAAGTTTGCGGTGGTACAAGTACCACCAAAATCCTTCATCTCCGGATGGTAGTAGCAGAAGAAAATCAATGAAAATAATGCTTTATTAATTTTTTTTTGCCGCTTAATGGAACTGAAAGTTTCCGCGTTCAGTTCCAATGTACATGCACGAACTGGCTTACCAATCAGCGCATGCTGCGACCCCGGTATCGCAGAGACAGCTCATTATCACTCAGTTCCCTCCAATATATTTTATTCATAAATTGTGGTGACAACTGATTTCCTGTTGCAGCAATAAGTGGCGATAGAGAATCATAATATGCCCCGCATGTTGATAAATAAGTCTGGTAGAAAGATAACATTCACATGTTACTAAATCTTTAGCGATTTTATGTATCTGGGTCATTATAGGTCACTTGTCAACAGGCAAATAACCACCCACCAAGCAGAGCTGTCAAAACACTGTTCTGCTTCACTAAACTCTGCTCCATGACCGAGTGTAGCTCCAAGACGCAGAACTGTGATTGGCATCTCTAATACTTTCCTTTAACACTGCATCTACGAACAGTGGGCATGGGAGATCTAGCGAGATCTTACTCTGAAGCATAGACTTGCTTAATCAATGAAAAAGGAGATTAATCATTCACATTACCTTTTATTACTGTCACTTGTAAGGTGCAAAACCTCTCTTGTAAAATAACTTACTGAAATATCTGCACAACAGCTTTTCCCGGGCTTCTCTTACTAACATGGCTAATCCACGCCACTAAGTGGCAAATACAGAAATAAAGGTCTTTGCACAACCCAGAACCTCTGGTCGATAAGTCCGACACCGTGGCCTAAGTGTCCGCTTTGATGCTCTGAGTACTCCACATCTTCATTTACAATTGTTTCTAGGTGTAACTCTTGTAGGTACACAAGACCTGGTGCAGCGATTTGTGCTGATAATTATTAGCAAGGATCTTTGGAGTGTTAAAAATAAATACATTTTTAAATCTACCTTTCCCCCTCTGCCCAACGTGAAAGGAGCATCAGCAAGTATTTTAGTATATGGGCAGGTAAGGACGCAATTTTGCAGCATGCATGTTACACGTAGGCTGAGACAGCAAAATTGCGGTAGTTTCTAAATGAGCCCCAAAGTTCCAGTGCAGCGATAGAGAAATGGTGATTTTAGACACGACCCCCACCTTTCTGGAAAGAAACTAGATTAACCTCATGCGTACCTCCCTGGTGGCTGTATCCTCTGGTTAGCTTAAGACCATCTATTATTTCACCTATGGTGCAGTTTCATCTCGTATAAAGACGTAATAAAAGAATGCTAGAGAATGATATTAGGGAAATTAGTTCAATAAAAGGAGGGCACTCGTGCATGGAAGACGCGTTTCTCCGTTCGTCAAAGCTTTCACTTCATAATTCAAGGCATGTTAAATAGCTTTGCACAGTTAAGCTCAGAAATTAGATTCTAAAAAGCACGTCAATAAATACACGAGATAAAACATTAGCCGGGAATGCTGAGGATTAGTCGGAGCAGCAGAAGGAGCCATTGTCTAACAGTCAGGGAAAGCAGAAAAAGACAGCGCAATTTGTAAGCCGAGGGAGCAGAGCAATCTATTGTGACACATTGAAGGGAGGGAAACTACCCATTGTGACAAAGGAAAGACAATAAATCAGAGATGATGATCCTCAGATTATAAAATAAATCAGTACGGCATTCAATTCTTGCCAATGAGTTTTGCCATGGAGCGACACAACAAGAGCACAAATTATCTTCACGTGGGCCCCATGAAGAAGAATGTCCGTGTCACACAGCGCAGTATAAACCTCTGCAGTAGAGATGAGCGAACTTGTGGAGTAATTTCACACAAACTGAAACTCACAGAGGTGCAGATTTGCAAGAATATTTTTCAAAACTGAAACATGAAAGAGTTATAATTTGTGCTTTACCATTCAAAACCACCATCATCCATCGGATGTGTTAGGTGGGAGGGTATGGTACTTTCATCCTCATACAACGGCTTCCTCTGAAAGAGCATGGAAAAGTTTAGGTTCATGTTAGATACACTCTATAGAGTGTACCTAACCAATGATTTTTAAGTAAAAAGGCTTGAAATTTGTACATATCCACTAGAATAATCTTCATGGTCTGTGAGTTGCTTTTTTTCCTGCAGTAGAGTAAGAGGCTGGCTTTAGACATTAATAATCATAGGGACATGTGTCTATTGTATATACCATTCTGGCTTGTTGGGAGTAAGGAGGATTATTCATTAGAGATTAGTTTGACATATTGATACGCAGTGTCAATCATTGTAGATCAGTGTGACCTATTGCTAGGTGACAGTATCCACCTTATATACCATTCTGGCTTGTTGGATTATTCATAAGAGATTAGTTTAACATATTGCACATTGGTGTCAATCATAGTAGATCAGTGTGACTTATTGCTAGGTGAAAATGTTACCAATAGATGTTTGGTGGGGTTAAGAGGATGGATGGCTTAACAGACATTGAGAATGACCAGCTACCCATTTGTATCTGCATGGAAGCTGCATTCTTCCAGATCCAGTCCTCCTTTTGAGCCCCCTGAATCTCTTTCTTCCAATTTGTTCCTTCCCCTTTTTTGGGCTTTATGCATGACTGTATGGATAAACTGCTACATTTTATAAACATTTTTAGCTGTTTTAATTATTCAAAGCGTTTAAATATTCAATTAATTTTAGTCAATTTCAGGGCCTTGAACTTGTCTGCAATACGATTATGATTTGTGGGCCGGATGAACGGAAATCCTTGAAATCTAACTTGTGGTTCCACATCACAGTTCGAGTTTTCCATTCACATGAACTGTTAAAAGTACCATACAAAGTAGCCAAATAATCTCTAACCTGTTCACCTTGATTAAATTTAGCTCAAATGTTGACAGCATCTTTATATAATGAAGCTCGAGAACTGTTTGCAAACTTTTAAAATCTAAAGGCGATTCAGCAATTAAATTTGAGAACCACCGTAGAAACAAATTTGACCATCTCTAATAATTTTGTACCAAATGTCAAGCAAAGTGTATACTTATGCCTAGTAAAAAGGTGTCTTTTTGTCACAAACTTTAGGTACTCCCCTTTGTCCATCTGTAATGTTGTAAGGTATGGAAAAAGGTCATCAGAGGTTTTTTTAATTAAATTATTTCTTATATTTGTACCAATTATGCTTCATTTGCATTTCCATCCCAGCCCTCAGAACAATTTAATCATCATTTCGCTCAGGCCAAAGATGTCAGGTGTGAAAAGATTAAGCGTGTGAAATGTCTAATCCTCTGCTGCGTTAATACTATCTGCCAAAATCATTAGACACCCGCTGTATCGTGACCTTGGCTACACAGACAAACTTCCTGTCTCGTTACAGCAGTCGCTGTTTTACTTTCCAGTGAAAGAAAAGAAAGTTCTCTCCTATCTCCGGGTCTACCAGATGGCTGCACCTGAACAGGAGACTGGATAGTTATAACAGGTGTAAGGAATTGTAAAAACACTGCACTGGTCTATGTGGTTTGCGAAACTAACTAGATCCATAGGGATGTTGTAATTAAATGCAACCTAAAAATATGCATCCAATTGTATTTTTCAGCTTACAGTAAGGTATCTCAGTCTGTTGTATGTGTGTGTCAGGCGCCGCCTCCGTACTCGTCATAGGTGCCGGAGACGCACACCTCTCCCTTCACACTCGCGTCCCATTGTCTAGCAACGGGACGTACTTCCGGGCTCCAATCAGGGAACACTTCTCCCTATTTAAACCTCACTCTGACGCCATTAGATTATCGGTTCACCCTGCTCCAGCGTTGCAGTTTGTTCTATTGCTTAGGTCCGGATTCAGATTGTCATTGACCTTCCCTGTGGATTCCGTTTGGTACTGCTCTGATTGTTCTGGTTTTGACCCCTTGCTCGTTCCTGACTACTCTCCTGGTTATCTCCGTTGTACTGTGTTACCGTTGGTTCTGATCCGACTTTTCTTCTCTCACCGCTGCACTTGTGACTATCTGGGAGAACCGCGACCTGCGCACCTCATGCAGCCAAGTCCAAACCTCGATGCCAAAATTTGTATCATTACACCCCTGCTACTCGATTACTGAGATGAGCAAGAAGTCATGCCTCTGCCCACCTTGTGACAGGTAAGCACTCTCCGGGAGAATTGTTTGCTCTCACAGGCTACATACATGCCTACCTGGCACCATTTCCGATGGGAAAATCAGGATAATTTTAGGCTATGCCCAAAACAAACCTGATCCAACCAAACCACACCCCCAATTAACCCAAACCACGCCCATTTCAAACTGAGGACTATCCCCTTTCACAGCAGACATCACCCGTTTCAATGCCAGACATTTGGAGTTTTGGAAGGTATACCTAAACTTAAAAGCATACTTTCCAACTGTCCCGATTCATGGACACAGAAGGGGAGGGGCATGAATGAGTGGTTCAGTGTGTATTTTGTATGAATGGGGGAGTGTCTTGAACATATATGGGGTGGGACTTATTTTGTCACATTTTTGCCTTGGCAAATGTTGAGATGTATGTAAAAGTCAGACAAAGACAGGAAGATATAGGTCCAGAAAAGGGACTATACTTGGCCTAGATTTGTGGACAGGCCACAAAGGCCACACCTAGGGCCGCATCATTACAGGTGCCACTTATGGTCCCACTGGAAGTAGAATACGTTTATTTTCTTTTATTTCTAATCTTAAGATTTTCTGTATCTTCTGTTGTGATGAATATTGGAGTCATGGGGAATTGTGACTATTTGAGTGGGGAGAGTACATTAACATAAATGGTATAAATTCAGACCTTGCGAGTCCCCTCCCTCCTGGCACAGCAGGTACTCCCATAACTCAGACCTTAGTCGGTGCTTCCACATATCAGAGGGACGGAAAGGTGACAATATCCCCTCCTGCCCAAACACACCTCGGTCAACACCACTTTCAGCTCAAACTAGGTGCCGTCATTGCTTCATCATTTACCTCCATGATATGTTGGTTTTCACAGGTGTAACTAACCGCAGCGTGATCTTTTACTGCTCAGAGAACATGGTGCCCATCCAATGTCTGTCATCTGCAAATGTGCAAATCGACAAGGCGTTTCGAGCTTACTAAGCACGCCGTCAGCACTGAAACAGCATGAGTGAAAGCAGCATTAACCCTCTGCTAGAGGCAGGAGTGATAAATATACATTCAGCTCCTTAAAGCCCAGGAGTCAGTCAGAGAAATCAACCTGAGGAAGCACAATTTAAAAATGTATATTATGATTTCCCCTGTGACTTACACTATTATGTTCCCGATGTCCCCTCCACCTCCGTGATCCATTTAAGACATACGTGAGGCTAAACCAAACTATTTTAGCAAATACAAGGAAAAGTTGAAAATAATGAAAGAGGGTGGGAGGGGTGGGATGGGGTGAGGGGTGCCTTATAATGGTAGTGAGCTAGATTCTACAGTGAGAGGCTAATTCTTCCATTTTGCGTATCTAGTATCCTACAAAAAGTAAGATATTTATTTTTTGGGGTCAGTTCCAAATAGAATAGAAAAAGCATGTGGGAGAAATGAAATGTGTGAGAAGAAAAAAAAAATCTCTGGTAGATTTACTAAAGATTCTAAAAAGGAAACATGGAGGTGTTGCCCATAGCGACCATTCAGATTCTAGCTATCGTGTTCTAGAATGTACAGATTGGTTGCTATGGGCAACAACTTTAGCAAATCCACTCTCTGTGTAAACCGTAAAAAGTCATTTATTGCTGTTACGAAATGCCCAAAATTGTGCATTTTCCCCAGAACGCAGGCTACAGACCCCTCCTCGGCCGCGTCATTGTCCTGATGTCATTGGGTGATTCAGTCACCTACTTACTAATGATGTTTGCTAAGTTACTTTTAAATCCAGTATATCCTTCACGTTAAATGTACGCCAACATGCCGATGATCCCAGGATCCTCTACAGTAGTCGCACTTGCCGATTCTAACGGGGGAGCTGTAATTACCACCGCTCCCCAACTGCAAGAGTCATCCACAAGTTAGGAAATTCATCAACAGGTGATTTAAGATAGATAAATTAAGTGAATAGCGCTTCAAAGGTAAGTAAAGCACTGGATTTAATCCACAAAATATTAAATTTAATTTTGTAAGCTCCCAGGAACAGGGCCCTGTTTACCCTATGTCTTATGTCCGCACCTTCTGTATCTACCTCGCATGTACCTGTTATTGTGATTGTTTTTGATTTCCAATTAACTTGTATTTGTTAATTTGTTCTACTAGTATTTACACTCCCTTTCTCTTTTATGGTGTTTTTTTTAATATGCTTTCTGTTAATATTTTTATTCGTTCCCCACTATTTGTTAGCTGACTATCCAGTGCCATCTGTTTACAAATAAATGTTTACGATAATGATGATAAGGTTTGGGTGCCCCCATTTTCAGATGAATTAATATTGCAACATATGCAATTGTACTGTAATCTTTCTAAAAGCCATACATGTCTTTTATTACTTTGGTTTCTTATGTTTTCTGTGCCAAGCAGAAGATGGAAATAGGAAGGAATTGTTGCATTTTCAAGGATTAGACTGAGCACAGTAAGATCTAGAAATAACTCTGGTCTGCGGGTTACGTACAGTTAAAGGTGAGCTGAAAGGACACCTGTCTGGAGGAGAATTCGGGAAACTGCAGACCCAGTTGGAGAGGCAAAGCTCGTCCATCCTCCGCAATGACTATAATTGCATCTGCATAATTCCCTCATTTGTTTTGTAACAAATATTCTTGAATATTCATATTTCTTGTGCGTGGGTGAATGTATAGTTCTGCTCTCAGCCTCAGTGCTAAGAACTTCCAGGCTCATTCCTCTATACTATACAGGGGATGTCACACTGCATCAACGAGCTGCGTCTCCTCTGCTGTGCGGCCCAGACACAGTGATACACTACGCTTCCAGGGTTCCCCTGAAAGGTGAAAGGCGACAGCTTGAATCATTCAGCTGCTCTGAAATCCACGAGAAAACAGCAGCTCTCCCGGCGGCAGCAATCAGATTATCTGGGGGGAAGCAGATCCTGTCCTGAATACTTTGTGTACAAAAGGCAGCAGCCAGAAAGGATCACAGGTGTGCAAGGTTTAGATTAGCCTTGTATAGAGCTCTGTTTTATCCTCTGTTCTTATGTTTTCAGGACAAGTACCAAACTGCGTAATCCATATATAAAATGAGGACAGCACTGAGTTTAGGCACCGGTTTAGTGTTCACAGTGTGACAAATGCATTGCGTAACTGATCTATCCCTAAACTTGAAAAAAAGTGGTGAAAAACAACAACATTAAGTTGCTCCCTGCAAGTTGCCATATTCCTATGAAAGACTGTCCCTCGCCACAAGTGCGTTTCTGACAAATAAATGAACTTCTCTACTAGCAGCAAAGGATTCTACTGAAAAATAGAGTGCACTGATTTTACCTGATTACATATCATCATCATCATTATGTTATTTATATAGTTTTATTTTTATATATATATATATATATATATATATATATATATATATATATATATATACATATCACAGTTAAATATGTCACAGTTAAAAAAATAGACACTCAGGGGCATATTCAGCTCGCAGCTTCCTGAGCCGCGAGCTGAAATCCAGCTTACTATTACCATATTACCGTAATAACGGTAATAGTTTAAACGCTGCGGGGAAACAAAACAATTGAATACCCCCCTCAGAGCTAGAAACTTTTAGGATCACTGAATTTTCTTCGCTCACAAGGTTAATTCATGAACCAGAACAAATACACGTCGGCAGTACATTTTGTGCAAATGTATCTATTTAGTCACCTTGCACATACATAGAGGTATGCTCGCATTCCACATATGGAAACTGTCCTTTAATTTCAGACTGAAACTAATTTGCAGGATTGATGTCTTAGCTGGAAAAGTGCATATTGAAATGAATAAAAGAATAGGGCCGTATTTTGTGTAAAATCGCACCGTGCATGCCCAGAAACTAACCATAGGCCAGAGGACGCAGCAACACCCAACTCATCGTCGAGTGTACAGGACCCTTACTACAACCTATAATTTCATAATATTGGAAGCCGTCTTACTGAAACTATAGGACAGGATTTGATCTCTGGCACTTTTGAGGACTTCAGCAGAGAGAAAGCCTCTATTATCCCCCTGCTAACCATAGAATGCTCCCCTGTACGCACTCACTATCTTCAATCCCATTATATGGCCATGAGTGTGCTTAGCCCACATTTATCTAGGTACATCCTCATCCGCCCAGCTACTCCAATCAGAATACACAAAATATCACACTATAGGCTGATGCCGCTGTCTTGACGCACAGTTCCATGCGCTGCCCACAAGAGTGACATTTAATTGGTCAAATGAAACCACATGTCACGGGTCTGAATGCCAAAACGGTTTTATAGACAGAATTCTGCCGTAATCTAGATACAACACCCTAGTAAGGGGCGGAATCTAACGAGGAGACGGTATTCACCAGGGACCAGCCGTAAGGCGGTTTGGGTTTAGCTGCGTCTTCCTCACAGGTCGCGGCCCTTACCAGGAGTAACTTCTTAGAGGAACAAGCCAGGAGGGTCAGTAAATGACAAACGATAGCAGTGTGTCAGCTCTGTAGACGACTGGTTACTTACTGGAATGGCGGCAGAAACACTAGGAGGTGTTTGTCCATAAGTCAGCAGATTTCCACGGGAACAGAGGAGAAGCGCTGGTTGTAGAGTGTGAGCTCTGCGGACAACAGGAGAAGGGAAGCCACGGCTAGTATGAAGATAGCAACAACAAAAAACAGGCACTGAGGATACAGAGGAGGTGCCTTTGAAACGTTGGTGCCTGGATTCCAGCCAATGAGAGAGAGGCCGAGGGAATTGATAGAACGGGTCTGCGCATGTGCAGACCCAGAGGGAAGATGGCGGCGCCCAGCCCAGAGCGAGTGGACTCCAGGAGCAGGTAAGCGTGCTGGGGATCTGGTATATGGCCCGATCGCCCAGCATGTGACACCACCACTGTCATAGTTGCCAACGGTGTTGGGGCACCAGGGACAAGTGCAGAATTTATTTGAGAAGAGGAGGGGGGTGGGAGTGTCATGTGATATAGCAGACATATAAGACAAACATAATTTTTACCAAAAACAAAAAAGTAAAGTCTATAATTCTCCTAGATGGCGGAAATGTGGGCTGGGACGTGGGCAGAGTGACACTATTCCAGTATTTACCATGTAGTCATGTAGCACGTATGTGTACTTCATGTCAGTCCAGATATAGGGTATACGGGTACTTTCGCTTGTACTAGAAGAGCCCCCACTATCTTCTCAATGCCGGGCCTCCTTTGTAAGTAAGAGCAACAACAGTTTCCTGATTTGTTATTTTGAAAGTTCGAAACATTCTGAGCAGAACAACTGAAGAGAGACGGAGTAATCACAAAATAATTAATACCATCCAGATTACAATGTTTGTTTTTTTGTCCATATGAAATTAAAGGTCAATGAATTTAATATGACACAGATATTGTAAACCAAGGGTGAAATGTACCAAAACGAAATTAAAATAACGCATTGCTGCAAGTACAAGCAAAATGTAAACCTGAGCCCTGTGGTATTAAGAAGCAGTATGAAGTGATGAGCGGTTTTGGTGAATTTTGCTTGAATCCATGTTCAAGTTCTGTGTACTTGTAAATTCACTGAATTTATAGTCCGTAAATATATCTGCAGCGATTCATTCTGCTGTGTCATGTGATTAGCGTAAGAGTAGGGACAGAACTAGCACCGAAACACATTGCAAGAGTAATAGATACAGCAACTGAAAGTCATACAATTGATCTTGATTTGGTGTACTAGAATTAATATTATTTATTATTCATTTGTTTTGCCAGCTGACTAGTGATTAACACATATGTTGTCCCCTGTGAGGATTTCGCTGTCCTGTTAGCTTAAGTCATTGTCTTTCACAAACATTTAAGGGGTTAGACCTACGGTCTCAGATGGTGTGCGCATTGTACTGCACTAGCGCCAGTTCAGATACAGCTGCTGCACAGGTAGGATTAATCGCTGCCACCACCACCAGCACGATGGTCCCTTCAAGAAGACCCATCAGTATACACTAGTTTTCCAGTACAGTCCTTCCAAAAAACTTTACGAACAAAAATGGACTGCTAACATGCACTTGCCACACAATCCACATAACCACTGACATCTGGCGTAGCGAGCATGGTGGTGACAGCTGTAATACAGTATCTACAAACTGGGTAGCTATACTGAGCTGCCAAGAGCAAATTGGAAAGCAACCAGAAGTGACAGAGGAAACAGCATCCATAATATCCGGCAGCAACACCAAACTATTTGCAGCAGCAGCAACAGGTACTCAGGCAACATTATGTATGATTCACATGTCTACAATATTACAAAATGTGATTAAACATTGGCTACACCCTAGGGTACTGCAAGATGGATATGCAGCAGTGAACGGGGTCTATATCATGGTTGTACTGCACCCTTGTCGACTCACACATGTTCCCTGCTTTATTCATGTCTTCAATCTTATTGTTACACAAGTCTTATTGACAAGATTTACAAAGCATTTGCCACTGGCAAGTAACAAATGCTCTCCCTTCCACGGCCCAAAATATGTTACATGAATGGATGGAGCATACTTACATCCTAGGCAATGACAAATCATGGGGGATTTATCCCGGTTGCTCATACCTTTCGAAAATGGCTACCAATACAGGTAGTGGGAATGATGATACAATGAATCTAATAATCCCTCATATTTTCTATCTTGAGAAATCTTTATCACTGTGTAGCACAAGAATGTCAATAGGGATATTGCTGCTGCTGGTGGTGCTGCTGCTCTTGGTTATGATGAAATAGTGGCAGTAGCTGACACAACAGTATGCTGAGACATGATACCAGTGTTGAGCTGTTAAAAAAGACAATTACCTTCTTGCCACTCTATTAGAGCCTCACTTCAGACATAAAATGAGTGGATTATGTCCTCAGAGGACTGTAGCAGAGAACAAGCGTGTAAATAATACACCAAACAAATTTTGTAGAGATCATGATAGACGCAGAGGAAGGACAAAGAAGACAACAAGTAGAAGATCCACAGAGAGCACCAATAGCATCATTATACCAACAAAGTAGACTTTCATCAAACTGAACCAAAACTGAACATAAAAATCGGGCTCCTACACCCAAGGAGGACTAATGTTGTTTGTTTCTTCTTGACAGGCAGAATTCATAATATTGTAAACATTTAAGTTACGAGTCAATCCAAACTACACTGTTTAACCAATCGCATTCAAACAGAATACTCATTTTTCTCTAAACTACATCAACTTATTTTTGGCTAAACTAGAAAGGGAGCTCTGGTTAGTTTGGTCCTCACTCAGCAATTTCATCCGCACTATAATTGGTGTATATATTTATAATGTACATGTTTTGTGAATCTATCAGTAGAGCTCTTCTTAAAAGATCGTCAGACTGTTCTGTATACTTATTTATAATACAAGAGCTATGAATAGTATTAACCCGTTTGGAACCAATGTAATCTGTTACATCATGGAATAAAATTTGGTATATTTGGTATATTTGGGAATTCTAACCCCTAAACAAGAAAAGAAAACTTAATAATGTCAATTAAAGAACAAACAACTGTACAGCTTTTTCTTACATGATGTGTGGGTGGCGATGATGATGATAATAATGGATCAGGTTAGTTTGCAATTTCCTCCAGTCATTATCCCGCAGGCTGACAGACATCCACCCCCAGATCTCCCAGCATACACTGCTTCAGATGTGCAAAGCATATTGCTGGCACGCAAAATCTACTCTCCCTTTTACAGCATAGAACATGTTACCTATGTACACTTCAGCTTTGGAAGATGTTGTCATTGCACAAGTTGAAAATGGATGTCCTCACCAGAGGGTTTAGTACTTTTAAGGCAGCTGGGCCCAGGGCCTGATCAAGGGTTCAGGCCGCCCTAGGCTAATACGCTCGCTGCGCCTCTTTGCCTTCCACGCCATTCTAATACGCAGTAGGTAAAAACAAATTTATCCTCAATTTAAAATCTGTCCTCCTTTAAACTACCACCAATGTTTATTATCCTATATTTTCAAAACTCAGCTCCACCTGGCTTTTTAAAAGGGCCATGTCAATCTTTGTCACCCGTTAATATCAGAACTGTATAGCAGAACGGAGGTATGAACGAGCGCTACTGATGGTGAGGATGTGAAGGAGGAGGGGGGCTGTCACACCTGCGCCTGTCGCCATCCTTGTCTCTCCTACTCGCTTATCCCATACTTGCCAACTTCTTCTAGTTGGCATCCGGGAGCTGCCGGGGTAAGTTGGGCGTGCAGGGGGCGGGGACCCAAAAATCACGTCATTTTGGACCCGCCCCTGTGACGTAATGACGCAATTTTACAGCTTGGGGCGGGGACAAATGCCGCGATTCCCGGAGAATCGCAGAACTTTGGACCTAATTCTGCCCACTTCACTAGGAAGTGGGCAGATGCGGGAGACTGCCATACACTACCGTGAGTCTTGGAGACCCCCCCAGAATCCGGTAGTCTCCCGGCCATTCCAGGAGAGTTGGCAAGTATGGCTTATCCTCAAGCTGTCGCCCAAGGATGAATCATTGTCTTCAGCCTTCACCATGAGATTACATTAAAGATTACATTAAAGATTAAAACCTTACTACATTTATCTTTCATGTTTTCTTTCTACTTTGGAGAACAATGATTCTCTTATGTTTTGATATTTTGAAGTGAATTTCAGTTTATACCTCTCACAACTTTGCACCTCCAAAAATGTCGCACCCTCCCACCCACCGAAAAAAAGCCTTGCGCCCTAAAGTGCAGCTAAGTCGCGCCCAGCGGAATCTACTTACATCCTAGGCAATGACAAGTCATGGCGAATATATGTCCACTGGTCACAAGGTGCTCCCTTTGAGAGTATGCGCATCTCGGTCTTGAATGCAATGATTCTGAATTGTCACCACAGCTAAGGAGCAAATTAATCTTGCTACCCAAACTAAAATTAGCAGTGAAGGGGTGCGTGAGTGAGCGAACCAATCACAAGCCGCAAACCAATTGGAATGTTACATTTCCCATAGTGCCTTTGTGTCTATGCTTGGGAAATTAGATTGTAAGCTCCTCTGTGGCAGGAACCGTTCCAGATCGCCATCTCCCGCGGCAATCAGACGGTTAATTATACAAAGCTGGAGCAGACAAAGTTCTTAATATCCAAGAAAAAAAAAAGTCAACACAAGCCGAGACTGTTGAAATAAATGTAACTCTATTGTTTTATTGATTGACAAATGTACTTGAATTGCAATTGGTTACAATAAAAGCGAGTGAATTCATTGCAACCCGGCCTACAGTCAGGAGGGAACGCTGGTTATTGATCCTCGCTCGCTGCAGGGTTCTTCATTACAGGACTTGTATTGCTTGCTGCTCACACTGAGAGGTAGTCTGGGCTGCAGATGGGGTGTTGCGGTCTCCATTGGTACCAGCCAAGAGACGTCCTGTAGTGTAAATTATTTAAAATGACAAAACCTTTGAGCTTTTTATTTGTGCGCATCGGGCTTGTGTTCTGCGCAGACCTGAACTCTACCACCCCGGCTCGTCTCTTTCTGCTGAGTCAGGAGAGGAAGTCTGAAAAGTCGCCTAATGACTAATTGCTTAGAGACAAATATTCCCTAAGCTGTTTGCCAGCACTTAATGTATATACATATACATAGTACATACATTATAGTTACTGTACTGACATCAGGGGAGGGATGCCAAATTTTAGCCCGGGAGACAAGACTGGACTCAGCAGAATATTAGGAACATTTTAAAGAAAAACAATACAGGTGGCTCAGTGACCCAGCCCAAGGTAGCCCACTAGGGGACTGGCCAGGGGAGCAGATGCCCCCCGGCCTGCCCCTGACTGACATCCTGTTCATAGGCAAATAGAGGGGGGGGGGGGTTCCTAGTGCCTGGAAACCCCCCTCCAAGCCTGGGGCACTGTATAATTGAGGTTTCTGGACACTGCTCCTGCTTCACACAGCTCTGCTTGAAATGGAAGAGCTGTGTGCACCTAACAGTAGTGCACTCAGCATTGCCCATGTATATTATGGGGATAGGAAGAGTTGGAGAGCAGCCAAGCACTGTCTAAAATTATAGCCACGCCCCCGTGCATGCTGGCCACGCCCCCTGGCGGCGTAGTGTGGAAACCCCCCTCTACAAATCCTGCGTTTGCCCCTGCTGGTTACTGTCACGTCACACTGACAGTTACCCTGACAAACAGGAAGTGGATGTTTTTTAAAGTAAAACAATCCCCTCCCCACCAACTAGGATAACCACTGGCTTGTATGCGCATTCCTGCAACTTTTATCTTATGTTGCATGGTAAACATATGAAACGAAATAATCGATGTGCAGTACACAATGATGTTTGTGTTTATTACATGGAACCTGTTTCAAAGTATATTGTACACGCTTCTAATAACAGGAAACATATCAAAACGCATAGGTGGGTAAGCAGGGTCGTAACTGGGGCTGTGCGAGAGGGGCGACCGCCCCGGGCTGAAGCGGGGGCACAGTTTATGAATATTTTAGGCTCATTAGGCTAAAATTGAGGGCTGGAGGGGCAATTTTACTTTCCCAGGCATTGAAATTGTAAGTTACGGCTCTGTGGGTAAGCTTTCAGCCTATATCTATAGAATGGTAGTTACACCATTGCACATATACACACAAGGGGCCTGATTCAGAGCGTAAAGCATGCGTAAGCGTAACTTGCGACTGAAAAAAGTGACACGCAAGTATGCACATGCCCGCCGTACTGAGATTTGAAGATGCATCCACTTCACAACAGATACATGCCTCAGACATTTACGTCTTGCGAACATGTACCTTTTATCTTATATGTTCCAAATGCAATTGCTATGAAGCATCATTTAAACTTGAAGAACCTATCTATGTGAGAGTATAAAACAATGAATAGTTATTAAAAGTACAAATATATGTGTGAAATTCCTTAAAAAGCTATAACTATAGATATGAGAACTACGCCCTTAACATAAGAATCTAAGAAAAAAACAAGTATTTCCCATGAAACAGAGACAAAAACAGGATGCAAGACTAAAAACAACGCCTGAAGGACATTAAGTAGTACTGGACAAAGAACATTGCCTTATATGTACTTATTGTTGCAAAGAAATATTTGCAGAGCTAAAAAGATTTCCTTATATGTAATTGTTTTTAACCAGTTAATGCTTGAGCTTAAGTATAAGTGAAGAAACAGTCTAGGAAGTCCCTCAGAGCTGATTCTGAAACTACAACTACTTGTCTGTGTTTCATTTCATCCCTCTCCGGTTGGCTGTATTGGCGCTGAAAGGAAATCAGGTTATCAGAGACTGACAATAGGGGCACCAAGCCTTGGTACCCCCACATCTAATAGCAGGAACAACTTCTTGACATGTATACAAATTTTTCTACTTTTTTTTATCTTTGCTACAATACGCTAAGCTCACTTTCATTGCATGCGCATTGCAAAAAAAATGCAAAGATACTCTACACAAAAGGGCGCACATCTCAGTCTGAATAAGGCCCAGAGTGTATGTATATTTTTGGGTGAAAATTCTGCACTTGTCTTTGGTTACAGTTCCTATATAACAGCTTTCATGCATTTAAATTTAAGGATTTAGTTAAATAAAATGAAAAATAAGAAAAGATTATGGTGACCCTGTAACCTGGCGCTGTCAGTATTCGCCCGCACCGCGTTGCAAGCTTATTCCTACAGATTTAATGAGGGAGCGTTGCTGACAGCTGCGAGGAGACGGAAATACAATCTGCATATTTTGCAATAAGTGATAGAGAAACAGAACTGATAACATATGCCAAGCATCCGAATGTGCAGATTATGTCTCCATAATTAACAATGCATGAGCATTGGATAAGCTAATTACACAAGTATTTACTAATGGAAATGTGCTGTTTACTTGTCTTGTGGCTGGACTGTGAGCGCTGATCCCATACCTAGTTCTAGCTTTGTGATTGGCTAATACACACTAAATGGACAATAGTATTTGGACGCTTGACCATTACACAAACAGGGACTGTAATGACATTGTATTCAAATACATATACTTTAATATGGAGTTGGTCCCCCTTTTGCAGTGATAACAGCTTCCACTCTTCTTGGAAGGCTTCCACACGATGTTGGAGTGTTTCTGTCGGAATTTGTGCCCATTCATTCTGTAGATCAGTGTTTCCCAACTCAAGTCCTCAGGGACCCCTAACAGTGCACATTTTCCAGGTCACAAGTGAAATAATTAGTATCACCTGTGGATCTTTCAAAATGTGTCAGTTAGTAATGAATACACCTGTGCTCCAGCAAAGAGATATGGAAAACATGCACTGTTAGGGGTTTCTGAGGACTGGAGTTGGGAACCAGTGCTGTAGAGCATTTATGAGGTCAGGCACTGATGTAGGACGAGAAGGCCTGGCTTGCAATCTCCGCTCCAGTTCATCCCAAGATGTTCGATGGGGTTGAGGTCAGGGCTCTGTGCGGGCCAGTCAAGTATTTCCACACCGAACTCCTCAAACCATGTCTTTGTAGTCCTTGTTTTGTGCACTGGGACACAGTCATGTTGGAATAGAAAAAGGCCTTCCCCAAACTGTTGCCACAAAGTTGGAAGCATAGCATTGTCCAAAATTACTTGGTATGCTGAAGAATTCAGATTGCTCTTCACTGGAGATAAGAGGCCTAGCCCAAACCCTGAAAAACAGCCCCATACCATTATTCCTACACTACCAAACTTCACAGTTGGCATAATGCAGTCAGGCAGGTAACGTTCTCCCGGCATCCGCCAAACCCAGACTCGCCCATGTGACTGATAAACAGAGAACTGTGATTAGTCACTCCACAGAACACATTTCCACTGCTCCACAGTCCAGTGTCGGTGTGCTTTACACCACTCCATCCCACGCTTGGCAATGGTCTTGGTGACGTGAGGCTTGAATGCAGCTGCTCGGCCATGAAAACCCATTCCATTAAGCTCCTGCCCAGGGCCGGTGCAAGGTTGCCCGGCGCCCTAGGCAAAACTTAAGCTCGTCCCCCCCCCCCCCAATAAAATTTTTTTTTTTTATTTCACATCCCCTAAATTTTTGAAATAAAAATAACTCTTACCTCTTCTTCTCCTCTTGGCTGGCTAGGATGCAGCACTGATGTCTGATGCAGAATGCTGTCCAGGCTTCACTGCTGCCCAGAAGCAAACACAGGATATCTAGAGGGAAGGCTCTAGATGTTAGATTTCAGAACAAAACAAACAAAAAAAGAAAACTTTACATCACTCACCTGTTACACACTGACATGTACCCCGCTGCCCGCCAACTTCTCTCACACATGCCCATCTGCCCACTAGCTGTTCTCACATATGTCACATATGCCCTTGCATAGCTGCAATTTGTAACGGAACTATTTTAGTACATAGACTCCATAGTCTCTAACTTAAGGACATTTATAGGTGTAATCCCACATTTTCTGTGGCATCCATTCTCCCCCATTTTCTGTAGCATCCATTCTCCCCCCACACACACATTTTCTGTAGCATCCATTATTCCCCCCCCCCACACACACTTTCTGTAGCATCCATTCTTCCCCACACACATTTTATGTAGTATCCATTCTCCCCCACCACACACACTTTATGTAGCATCCATTCTCCCCCACACACAGACACACACACATTTTCTGTAGCATCCATTCTCCCCCCATTTTCTGTAGCATCCATTCTCCCCCCACACACACATTTACTGTAGCATTCATTATCCCCCCCACACATTTTCTGTAGCATTCATTATCCCCCCCCCCACACACACTTTCTGTAGCATCCATTCTTCCCCACACACATTTTATGTAGTATCCATTCTCCCCCACCACACACACTTTATGTAGCATCCATTCTCCCCCCACCACACACACTTTATGTAGCATCCATTCTCCCCCCACCACACACATTTTATGTAGTATCCATTCTCCCCCCACCACACACATTTTATGTAGTATCCATTCTCCCCCCACCACACACATTTTATGTAGCATCCATTCTCCCCCACCACACACATTTTATGTAGTATCCATTCTCCCCCCACCACACACAATTTATGTAGTATCCATTCTCCCCCCACCACACACACTTTATGTAGTATCCATTCTCCCCCCACCACACACACTTTATGTAGCATTCATTCTCCCTCCACCACACACATTTTATCTAGCATTCATTCTCCCTCTTCCCCCTTTTACTGTAGCATCCACTCCCCCTCCCCTCCGTTTCTCTGCAGCATACTACTCTCACTCTCCCCTCCGTTTCTCTGCAGCATACTACTCTCACTCTCCCCTCCGTTTCTCTGTTGCATACTACTCTCACTCTCCCTTCCGTTTCTCTGTTGCATACTACTCTCACTCTCCCTTCCGTTTCTCTGTTGCATACTTTCACTACCCCTCCCAATTTTCTGTACTCACCTTCACTTTTCTTCCATTCTCTTTTCCGCCTCTTGTTTCTTGCTTCTTTCCTCTCTCTTTACTTCTGTCAGACTCCTGTCGGCTCTCTACACTGGCAGCGTCGTGACGTCACGACGCTGCCAGGCGCCGGGCACATTTTAAAATGCGGTGCTGCTACAGTGCAGCACCGCTTAGGTCTACAGGACCACTATATTGCGGGCGGACGATCCGTCCTGGGCGATCACGCCGCCCGCTTAAAATTAACTAATGAATGATTGTTTTTTTAATAATCAGTCTCCTCGGCCACAGTGCCGCCCCCCAGAGGCCGGCGCCCTAGGCAGCTGCCTAAGGCTGCCTAATGGTAGCGCCGGCCCTGCTCCTGCCGCACAGTTTTTGTGCTTAATTAATGCCAGTGAAAGTTTGTATCTCTTCAGCTATGGAATCAGCGAAGCGTCGGCGACTTTAACGCACCATGCGCCTTAGCATTTGTTGATCCAGCTCTGTGATTTTACGTGTTCTTCCGCTCGTGGCTGAGTTACTGTTGTTCCTAAACGCCTCCACTTTCTAATAATATCACTTACAGTTGACCGTGGAATATCCAGCAGGGATGAAATTTCATGAACTGTCTTATTGCAAAGGTGGCATCTATCACAGTACCACACATCCTATCACAGTACCACGCATCCTATCACAGTACCACGCTCGAAGTCACTGAGCTCTTCAGAACGACCAATTTTGTATCAAAAATGTTTGCATAGTTAGGTGCTTGATGTTATACACCTCTGGCAACTGGTTTGATTGAAACACCTCAATTCAATAATTAACAGGTACCGCCAAATACTTGTGTCTTATAGTGTATATTCCTTACAAACGTTGTAAATATCATCACAATAGTTCCTCCCATCCCTATGAGGCTGATGTTACTTGAACCGAAAATATACCCATTGTCCACACAAAGTGGAGGCAGCCATTGACTTGCGACATGATTGAGGCACATTATAAGGGACACGGTGCAGGAAGCCATTTTGCAATTAGTGACATCACTGAGGTACTTTGTGAGGCGCACAATCCAGGCAGCCATTTTGTAACTAGTGACATTACTGAGGCATTTTATAAGGCACACAGTGGAGGCAGCCATTTTGTGACTAGTGACATCGCCGTGGCACCTTTTACAGGCACACGGTACAGGCAGCCATCTAAAACCATATTCTTGAGAATGCAGAATTCACTAGGAAATAGAGACATTACTGAGGCACGAGGCACAAATTGTCTCAGTGATGTCATTAGATCCAAGTGAATCATTAGGATGCAATATCATAAATATCGTTACAGCTTCCAAAACAGCTGTCTCCATTATGCACCTCAGAAACTGCCAGTGATGTCAATGGTCGATTATTGCAACCTCCTCCTTACTGGCCTCCCCCTCTCCTATCTTGCCCCCCTCCACTCTATAGTCAATGCGGCTGCAAGACTCATCTTCCTCTCACGCCGCTCCTCCTCTGCCTCCCCTCTCTGCCTCCCCTTACTCTGGCTCCCCGTCCCTTACAGAATCCTTTTCAAACTCCTCACCACCACTTACAAGGCTCTCTCCCAGTCTACTGCCCCTTATATCTCTAACCTCCTCTCCATTCACACTCCTGGCCGCTCCCTGCGCTCGGCCAACGACCGCTGCCTCTCCTCCACTCTGATCACCTCTTTCCACTCCAGAATCCAAGACTTCTCCCGTGCTGCCCCCCTTCACTGGAACGACCTCCCTCGCTCCATCCGTCTCTCTCCTAATCTGTGCTCCTTCAAACGGGCACTTAAAACTCACCTGTTCCTCAAAGCCTACCAACCTTCCACCTAACCCCCTCATCTCCTCCGCTCGTTCTCTCCTCTCTCCTCCCAGCCCCCCTTTTTTTCTCCCCCATGCTTCAACTGCCTCCCCTTGTGCCTGGTCTGTTTACCCTCCCTTAGGATGTAAGCTCGTATGAACAGGGCACTCTTCCCACCTGTCTTCATTCCTGTTCTTCTGCTCCGTCTTTACTGCATTAGCCTGCCTGGAGTTTCTGAAGTATTCGTATTTTTTGGTTATTGTTCTGTACTGTTTCACCCTGTATAGTCTACTGTTTGTGCTGTGTACGGTGCTGCGGAAATCTTGTGGCACCTAACAAATAAACAATAATAATAATATTAATAATAATGGTTCCTAATGGACGGCTAGAGTTCCTTTTCTTGAAAATTGGTTCATCCAACAAAATGGCTGACTCCACTGTGTGCTGATGAGGGGCACACTTGAAACTGAGTTAATGCCTTTGCTGAGTATTCAATTTAAGAGCAGTATATTTGCCTTTACGATCAACTGTAACACATCCAACCTCTCACAGCAGATTTCTTTCTACCTTACTCTTAGGTCTTGTTATTTACTGTGTCTTAATATAATGAAAATGGAGAAGACACAATTCTCCTCCGACTGTACTAGAAAAACATTTGCATATTTATGAGTTCTCTACTACCTCTTACATCTCCGGGCACATTGTAATGAAATGTGTATATATATTTTTTTTTCTGAGAGAAATGGGGGCACAAATTGTAACAGCAGAGACGTAAAAGAATATTATCCTATCCTCAAACGCCAGCATTCTTTATGATGGAACGCAGCTTTAAGAAGGGCATAACTGATTTCATAGGAATGCACTTGCATAAGAGTTTAAGTTGTTTAAGGGAAACAAGTCGACATTATGGTTTTCGGGCCTAAATGTGTCAATTTCACTAATTTTCACAAATTAGTCATTTTAAACCAAGCTGACCTAACATTGCTGTGTGTGGGCTCAGAAAGTGTATCAATTGTCTGAAACTGTGACTGCAGATGACTGACGTACCAAACGTGTGGTCTGATTCATAGGCCAGGGACGCAAAGCAATGCAATTAGAAGATGCCCAGTAATAATACTGTAATATATCTGACCCATCTCATAGGCAATAGCATTTCAACTGACCCACAGGGTCTATTCATCAAATTATTATTATCGTAGATTTGTAAGGCATCACAGTGCTCCACAGCGCCGTACAGTAGGGAAAACAGCACATACATAAACCAGGGATACACAAGGTAGACAAAATAAATTCAGACATGAAAACTAAGGGCAGGGAGGGCCTTGATGGGGAGAGAGCTTACTGTGGCTCAGAGTGGGTGCATTAGTGTGTGTAGTGCCAGTGGGATTAGGGTAAGCTCTAGTAAAAAGATGGGTTTTCATAGAACGTTCAAAGATATGAAAGCTGTTTGGGCGCGGTGGGAAATTCCATAAGTGCGGAGCAGCACAGGAGAAGTCTGTCGGCGGGAATGAGAGGTGGTTACAAGAGATGAGGCAAGGGGAAGGTCAGAGGTAGATCTAAGAGGGTAAGGAGATGAAATTTGAGATGAATGAAGGGGTGATGATTAAGGCTTCGTAGATGAGGGCAATTTAAATTGGAGGACACCGGGAGCCAGTGTAGGGACTTGTAGAGAGATGCGGCTGATGTGTTGAAGCAAGAGAGGAAGATCAGTCTAGTTGGATTAAAATGGGGATAGATGGCTGAGGGGAGTACTTTCAGTTTCACCATATTAAACAGATTCTACAGCGGTAAAATTATTATACCTGTGTGATAGATATATATATATATATATATATATATATATACATGAACTCACCTGTAGTAATTGCCACATGTCTAGAGAGATGTGTCAGACTAGCAGTGAACTAAAAACAGAGCGCTACAACATTGCAAAACTTTACATCAATTAATAATACAATCAGACAATAGTACATAGTATATCTATCATTATATATCAGTATATCTAACACTAACAATTCAGTCAGTATTAGAGAAATGTCCTCTGCCAGAAGCTGATTGGTGAATGGCGCTGGCCATTCACCAATCACAGTAGAAGGCGCCGGAACTATCCACCAATCAGAGTGCAGGAACCTGTCAGATACCGCTACAGCTTGGCGAGAGACTGAAGGTGGGGGTAAGTTGCCTTTTCTCTTGGAAGTCGAATGGTAAATATGCTAGGTAGACTATTAATGGATACAGATATTTTGATTTATTTCACCAGATTGTCTTACAGATGGTTTAAATGAACTCCTTAGAATAATATTGGATTAAAAGAGATTTTGTTTTCACTGGGGAGATGTTAAATCTAAGTATTTGCCTAATCCTTGGGTGGCTGACACCGTTTACACTTTCGTACAGTATAATACTGCTGTTCCCGGGAGACTGCAGAGCTGGGAGCCAGCCTCACGCTGCCAAATCTCAGCAGGCAGCTCCTTCATACCCTGCAGGCCGTAGCCACGGGGCATAGATCAGTCACCGGGAAGAAACTTTCAGTGCTTCAAGGTTAAACGGTGGTGCTGCAGGCAGCTGTGATGTGTTTTGTTGTTGCACTTTCCAGATATAAAGGTGATGAGAATGCCAGGAGAGCGTGTCTTGTAAAGCCCAACGCTCCCCAGACACCGCCCGCATTGGACGGGCTTAATGACAGTGACTGAATTATGGAAGAACCCTGATTTGGAGAAGAGATTGTGCGCAGTGTGTTTATCTTCAAAGCCTGCACATTAAAGCCTACAGAACGCTCAGATAATCAGAGAGCAGCACTTGTCACTAAAAATTAAAGCTGTTTTTAACAGAATGTGTTCAACAGATCCTATCGGGCATAGCGTAAACTTCTGCGCAGCGGCGGATTGTGGATCACACGGGGAGAGAGCACTGACGCAAAAAAATCTTTTTTTTTCCCATGGAGAAAGACTAATTTGGGTTCCAGCACAACCTTAGTGAATGTCTATTCCAAAATCTGAGCATGCATTAATATTTTGCAATAAAATATGTAAATTTGTATCACCATAAATAATACAGTGACCTTCTTGTGTCGAGAGTACTGGTGGAAGTGGGGGGTATACTGCCTTCATTGTAACATTGTCACAATCCAGTCACTTACATACTAACATATATATATATATATATATATATATATATATACACACATACATATATATATATATATATATATATACATATATACAGTGGTGGAAGTGGGGGGTATACGGGGTATGTCATACCGCCACCTCTCCTATCACATTCCAGTCACTCCTCCTACTGCTACATTGTAACACTGTCACATTCCAGTCACTTACATTATATATATATATATATATATATATACATACACATACACACAGTGGTGGAAGTGGGTTTATACGGGGTATGTCATACCACCACTTCTCCTCCTGCCTACACTGTAACACTATCTTATTCCATTAAATTTTTCATACTATCTCTACGAAATGTCCACTTTGACCACTGGTTCGAGAGCACTTTTTGGTCAGTTGCCAGAGCTGCCCAGTTGATGCTCTTGAATAACCAGGTATCCACAGTGCTAAAATTCAACTAGGTGGTCTCCAGTTTTCCACTGTGGTCTGAAATTTTGCCTGTCTCGTCCCAAACTGGGACTCTCACCTAAACATGCTTGAGATTGTTTGGGTGACTCTCAGAGACCCATGTGTACATCATCAGGGTGGTGCACAAAAAATCATTCACATTTTCTCCTTTTTAGGTAAAAATATAGATGGATTTTTTTAACATGTATTTATTTATTTTAAATTTGGCCACTTGGGGGCACTACCCTTAATATGTGATGGGCCTGATAAGTCCTCTTGAAGCAAATATTTTTAAGTATGAACTAAATAAACAGCAATCATCCTTTGTTCCAAAATGTAATAGTGAACATAACTATGTCTGTCTGATGTGTCTTAGGTTTTTACTTACAGAGAACAAAATCTCATGAAATAAATAATATAACTGGTCTTTCAACATATTTTTGATTTCAGTCATGTCTTTGTCAGTGACTTTTGGAACATTATATCTTAGTCTCTTCTAAATGGTTTACAAAATAAGGGGCCTGATTCATTAAGGATCTTAACTTAAGAAACTTCTTATTTCAGTCTCCTGGACAAAACCATGTTACAATGCAAGGGGTGCAAATTAGTTTTCTGTTTTGCACATAAGTTAAATACTGCCTGTTTTTTCATGTAACACACAAATATCAACTTTAAATTTCAGTGTACAAATAAGCTATCAAGTATTTGTGTGCTACATGAAAAAACAGTCAGTATTTAACTTATGTGCAAAACAGCAACATTTGCACCCCTTGCATTGTAACATGGTTTTGTCCAGGAGACTGAAATAAGAAGTTTCTTAAGTTAAGATCCTTAATGAATCAGGCCCAGTGTCAGGGAATACTGATAATCATGTCAAGAGACATTCCCCGAAAGTCTCCTTTAAGATAATACGTATTCTTATTAACGATAGGTATTTTCAATAACAATCTTTGTACATATAATAACACAGTGTAGAAAGCATAATATATATTACATCAAATACAATTTATTGCCTACTTCAGCTGTTTTATCAATGTGTCTCCAATATGTGTGTATCCCAGATTTTATTACAATTGCTGTGTTATCTAGATTATATCAGAATTTCTACATCTGATGGTGGCAATATCCTAGCATCACAGATACAATACAGATCACTTGTATCCAATACCAAATCCCTGCTCACATAAACTGTATATCTTGCTTAATACAATGTTACCACTGCCAGTGTACAACTTCTATCAGATCACTTCTCATTGCCTAGTTACTAGGCCCTAGTACAACGGACACTTCCCAGTAAAACATCACTGCTTAGTAAAACTTATCTTACAGATAAACATACTGAGAGTTAAGGAATAGAGAACCACATTTATAGGGGGTGACAGAAATCTGGCCATGGCCTAGACTCAATGCCACAAACCCTGCATATTTCAACAACAGTGAAACATAAAACCCATGCCAACATTTAAGATTTCTCCGGGGGAGAAGTCATGTGACATGGGGTAGGAGGGGCCGTGGTGACATTGTTGCATCACCATAGTTGCCCCGCCCCCACTATAAAAAGCTGACATTCGCGGCATTGAATGGAGGGGGAGGAGCCTAATGATACAATTAAGCCCCGCCTCCTCCATTCAATGCCATGAATTTTGGCAAATGCGGGAGCTTTGCCTACTCTTCAGGGAGTCCGTGAGGACTGCCCAAAATTCGGGAGCCTCCCGGGATCTCCGGGAGAGTAGGCAAATTTGACATAAAATAAAGAGAGAGCCAATGTCCCCTCGCTCATGATCAAGGAGGAACCGAGCTTTAATTCAGGAGAAAATTAAAATGAAATTGTTTGGGCGGAGTTCTCCCTTAAACAATGAATATATGTGAAGTTTTAGACCCTCAAACTTGTAGATCACTGAATGATATAGTCATATAGAGCCTGGTTCATTAAGGAAATGTAAATGGCGGTACATACCGTATTGTGTGTAAAATCGCTCTGCGCACGCCCACAAACGACCAATTTGTGCCAGAGAATGCAGCAACATCCAATTTATCTTCAAGCACAAAGGACCCTTAGGACAGCCTTTGATTACATGGGGTGAGGAAGGGGTGTATGCACGTAGTCAATGTACAGTAAGTGTTTGCCAAGCTTGAGCGCATGCAGCAGCGTCCGATTCAAGCTACGTGATTTCTGCTGTATCACTTGCACCAGCTACAGGTCAGGTGTCAGTGCCGATTACCAGTGATGACGGCTGTTTATACAGCTAGAACATGTGTTTGCAATGAGGAGCAACTGTAAAAATGCATGCTATGTACAGTAGATATTAATAACATCCTAATAAATGTATTTTATTTATTAACAAAAATAATAATAAATGTTTTGTCATTAATGACTATATTATAAACAGGTGACATTAATTGATTTTTAATTTTTCCTGCAGTGTATCGCCTGTTAGAGCAGAGCGCACCTAGACCCGTATTCAACAACAGATATAAATTTAGACCCGCTCCTTGTTAAATATGGACCCGCGTTTGCCCGATTTAAATGCCATGTTTAAAAAAAACACACAATACGTTCATTTTACGTGCTTTAATGAATCAGACAGTGACAATATAGCTTTTCATTAAGATAAATTGTTAAGTGTAAGGATAGGTACTGGCTCAATTATAAAAATGCGAATTTCTGAAGGTCCCACTGGTGATTTTAACTACACAATTAACAAGTTTGAATTTTGATAATTAACTGATTTTCGCAAATGCAATAGAAAATTGCATTTCTTATTCAACGTTTAGTAAAATTATACAGCTTTATAATTACATGCCAATATAAATCATTTTTTTATATATTTTAAAAAGATTCAGGAAAACAAAGAGGTAGTGAAATGAAATGTGATTAAATGACTCTTTAGACAATAGTGCTTTAAGGTTTCCACGCACAGAACAAGTCGATGAATTTTATACAAACGTTCTTTGTTTTGTTTGGTGCACAAATACTTATTGACGATCAGTTATTCAGAACCCACACTGCACTTATTACCCTGATGTTTATACCGTTGCAGTCTCTGTTGTCTCCTAAAGCCAGCAGTGTCATAATGATGGACACTGCTGGCCTTAGTAATCACTGGTGTTTCCTCCAAAACAAATATAAGTTACATGGATTGTCTGTCCTGAACAACACTCGTTATGTACCTTGGCCATTACGTCCTAGGTAAAGTACTATGTTCAATGTCTTGTTATTCTTGCATTTATGCCTCTTGAATGTCCTGTATGTTGTTGCAGCTTATTGCTGTATTTCTTCCATGTTTTTGCACTATGCGCTATTTCCTCACCGTACAGCGCTGTAATAATATAAATCATAATGATATATCCTGATAATGGACCATGAACCCTGTGTAATATAATGCAAAACTTCATTAAACTGTCTGTATTTTAGAGACCACTGTGTCTGTTACCAGACTTCATGTCTAAGTAATTTTTGCTCAAGTATTAGACCTGTGTAAATACTATAAAATCACAAATGTACCAATCGCTGAGCAAGGCTGCGATACAGACACTGCGAAGGGTTCCAAGAGCCAATTATTATTATTATTATTACCATTTATTTATATAGCGCCATGAATTCCGCAGCGCTGTACAGAGAACTCACTCACATCAGTCCAAATTAAACACCGGTAAAATATGTGTCGTTGGTCTGGGACCGCAAATAGTTGGTTCACAATACAATGAACTACATATCTGACAATGGAAAAACCCCCAAAACAGAATTTTTGGACCCCATTTGGGCTCCACTGCCATAGGACATACTCCTCGCCTCTCCGGCACTGGTATAAGCCATGTTTTCAGTTTGAGCCAATCTTACAACATTCCCAAATGGAAAATGGGGACAAATTGGGTCACACGCTTGCATGACCAAAACCGCTCCCCAATCTCCCCCATGCCACGCCCATTTTCAGCAACACCACACACTTTTTGGTAGCTTACAATCTGGAACACTAGGGGGTATATTTACTAAATTGCGGGTTTGAAAAAGTGGAGATGTTGCCTATAGCAACCAATCAGATTCTAGTTATCATTTGTTTAGCACATTCTACAAAATGAAAGCAAGAATCTGATTGGTTGCTATAGGCAGCACCTCCACTTTTTGAAACCCACAGTTTAGTAAATATACCTCCAGGACTGTTGGCCGATATATGCTTTAATGATATATGCTCCTGCACATAAGTGCTAGCCTGCAGGGTGAATGGACATCCGCCCAGACATATCCAATAACACCTCCATAGACACGTCCTATATAATGCATTCTGCTGATAAATAACTTTGCTGTAATTAAATAAATAATCTGATTGAGAAAAGAGCAAACAATATTGCAGTAAATGTTTCAGTAAGTAATTAAATCAGAGCTCAACCTCATACATAATTAGGGGACAGATTGATCTCCCTTCTCTTTAATGATTTTCACATTCAGGATATGCTGATAATAAAATACATATATAGACTTTGATCCACATGTTTAAGACCACTCCAGTAACTTGCATTAAAGTGCAATAAACTCCTGATATTCCAGCAATCTATCTCCGCTTAGGATCCTTTCTATAAATAATTCGGTAAATAGGTGGCCCGGCTGTGCTCTTCTCCGTGACGTACGACATATGTAGCCAGCGCTAAATAATAATAATTATCGTAATTATTCTAAGGAAAGTCGTCCTAAGCCAATGCTAATCACATGCAAATTAGGCTCATGAATATTCAACGGAGCGCTGTGGACCAATTTCCCTTCGCTGAATGAATAATGGTTCTTACAGAGTTTGTAAATATGGGTCAGTGCACTTCTGTGTGAGCAAGAAGGAGTATCGCTCGACACATCGGCGCCAACCGTCTGCCCAAACGTCTTCACTTCATTGTATCAATGCCAGAGCACTGCATCCAACTCACCGGGTATTAGGTTTACTGTTTTAATACATTAAACATTTTCGTAAATTAAACATAAAATATATAGTAAATTCACTGTTCATTTTCTGTTGTTTGTTGTTGTTTTTTCTCTCTCTTTAACATCATCTCGGCAGTGTTTTCTATTTTCCCTTAGAAACGACACAGAACTGATCTGTAGTTACAACTGTATACAATGCACAGGGCTGAGCTAATCTGTGTCATATCCGAAGGCTACAAAATAAACAGCTCAGCCATAGTAACCAGTGGAAGTTTCCATAAATATCTCTAACAAAGCAATTTCTTCATTGTTAGCCGCTAGGATTGTGAGACGTAATTGCACAGAAATATGACAGCAAGTTATGAGCAACTTCTAAATAATTTCTAAAATTCTAAAATTATTATTCACCTTTATTTACAGGGTACCACATGAGGTCTGCAGCGCTGTACAAAGGGCAACAACAAGACAGTACATGGTATAACAGTACAATAGAGTATACAAATAACACTACAACTCCCAACACAGCTACTGATAGCCTGGATGGGTAATGGGGTGCAAGGGGTATATTCAGCGCAGGCTGAAGCCTGTGCCCATTAGTGGGGGTACAACTAACAGGTTTAGAGACACTGACAGAGGTGTGAAGACAATAAAGGAGAGGGGTCTATGGGCAGAGAGCCCAAGGAGGAGGTGCGCAGTGTAGCTGGTGAGCAAAGGTTATAGGTAATGAGAACGGGGGAAGAGGGCCCTGATCACTAGAGCTTACAATCTAAAGGGAAAGGGACAGATGGTTGACACATGGGGGTGAGCCAATGTAAGGGGATCTGAGGGCAAGAAGCGGGATGGGAGAGACGGAGGATGAGAGGGTGACGTATACTACATGGTGAGATGGTTAAATGGAGGACTGATAGGCTTTTATAAACAGGTGGGTTTTCAATGACCGTTTGAAGCTACACAGGGTAGGGGGTAGTCTGATAGAACGAGGGAGATTGTTCCAGTGGTGAGGACAGCACGGGAGATATCTTGGATTCGGGAGTTAGATGCGGTTACCAGAGGGGAGGAAACCTGCATAGTTGGGCTGCAATCTATATTTGGCCTGCATAAGTTGGTGATCTAGCATTTTATCCATAGTAATAACCATCCAAGCACAGTGACCAGCACATTAGTTAGGCAGCAGCTGTCAGATCAATCTATGGTACAATGTTTCCGGGTGATCGGACGCAGCCCATATAAGGACACCCAGAGATCTGTGACACATCCAAGAGCCAATATGACCTTATAAGATGCCTTTATCTGTCACCTCCCTGCAAGAATTAGAAGAGAGATTTGATGGCTCTGCAGCGCCATCCATCAAACAGTTCCCCCACTTCACCTTTTGTATTTTTTCACCCCCTTTGATAAATTGTCTGCTGCGTTCTCCAGGGCTGCGGACGTGTCCCAAAAGAAAACACAGCTCCTTAAGTTCTAACCCTGTCGCTGCCTCGTCTGCTTCTGCATTGTAGACAAATATCAACTCTTAATGTATCGCAAGTGTTAGATTCCAGCACTTCCACTGAGATGACTTTCTGCAAACGCTGATCTGTTTGTACATCAGGAGAGCGACTGAGTGAAAAGCATCCAATGTACATCAGATGTTCTATTCATACTTCATACACAAATGACCAATAATAAGAACTATTAGAACATTCTAAAGCAGCCTGAACGACTGGCTACCTGCGGGAAACAAATCCTCTTGTTGACGTAAGCCGTGCAATGGACAAATGTCATATTATGTGAGCAGATAATAGGGAATTTGTAGTTGTGCGAAAAACTACGCAGTAGAAGCAATTTTGTGATACGAGAGAACACTTACATAAATGTAACCCAGCAATCCATTAGGACCAAGCGAGAGCACTAAGGAATGGGGCACTATCATCATCAACATTTATATAGCACCAGCAAATTCCGTAGCGCTTTACAATTGGGCACTACGCAGGGAGTTTAACATGGGTAAAAGTTGGCCGTTCCAGGTATATTATAACCCAGAACCTGAATAATAGTATTGTATCCTGGGTAAGAAGAATATAAAATACAGCTAAAGTGGCAGTTTTACTATCTACCATCTGTCAAATCTCAGACATTGTTTGATCCTTCAATATCTTTTATATTCTGTAGCTGAATCCAGAACTAAAACTACTGACAGGGCGCACAGCACAGGGATCAATGGAAATGTACCGGTCTGAAGGGTAAACTGACAGGGCCACCGACCTATCGTGTGCGAGAGGGGTGCAACGATCCGGCTATGTGTCCTGGAACAGACAGAGAGTATAATACACAGCCAGTATATTATACACAGCCAGTGTATTCATGACACCTACTGACAAACTGTGAAACACCAGGCACTGAATATACAGATGCAATAACTATATGGTATACTTCACAACCGTCAAGATTTAGACAGGGCAGCTTAGATTGGAGGGTACGGCCACCCCACCTGTCGGCACTTTTTGTCCTGACCGCCGTAAAGTTGGGAGGTATTTACCCCATAATTACCAACTTTTTACTATTTCCCTCCAGGATGTCTCGGAGGGGGGGGGGGGGTGTAGTATGGGTATGGAGGGGGGCGGAGGTAAATCGCATCATTTTGGCCCAGCAATGATGTCAAAGCGTCATTTTACCATGGGGGGCGGGGCAAAAATAACGCGATTCACCTTGAATCGGGTCACGGAGGCTCCCATCCTGCTTCACTTCACTAGTAAGTGGGCAGAATACTGGAGAGTGGGCACATATGGTTTACCCGCTCACCATGGTGACGGGTGCCCCGCCCACCTGAAGCTGGTGCACGTGGCAATTCAAAGGTCTTGTTTTAGGGGAGGAGACATGGACTGAGGGTGCCCTGGAGCTTAGAAGCATTAGACTATGCCGTCAGGACCAATGTTGGAAGATAGAAAATGGTACAAATTATATTATATGTACGAAGTTTGTTTTATATGACAGGAACCTCAAATCACTACCCTGTTCTCACTAATACAATCACACAAGGGACAGGTCACTGCCCCCCCCACAGGATGAGCAAAATCACCTCCCGAAAAGATCTGTGATGCAGGGGTCTATTTATTAAAGGGAAATAAGCCCTAAATCCTGTGAAAAGGGGATTTTTCATAGGATTTAGGGCTTCTCCCTAATTACCAAAGTCCCCAGCCGGCAAACGCTATTACTTGATATGGAAGGCGTTTAGCCATCGCCGTGGATCTCCTATCTGCCAAGGACAGTAGAGGTACATGAACAGAAGTGTAAAATTGGAGGCTTGCAACGAAAATGCTGATATTTCACATCTTGTGCCTGTTTTTGTACAGACTCACCTATTTATATATTGGGGGTCAATCCTAGTTTAGTAGATGACCACAGGAGACTCTATGGGTAATCGGGGATCATCTTATGCTTTTAGTCGGGCACCTATGGCAACGTTCAGGGGCATTTATCATATATGCATACAAATAGCCACATAACAAAAAAGCAATTAAAAGTACAATAAGGAGACATAATAAAGAATGATTGCACAATTATATGAAACATTTCGTATTTGTACTGCCTGTTTTTGGAATGTTTTTCCGACTACACTTTTCATGAAGAATAGTTACAAGCAATGCATTTTTGTATAATTAGAAACAATGCAAATTTGTTTGTAGAAGTAAAACTGTTGATTAGAATGGAAATATGGGATAAGCTCGTCTTGTACTGACCAGGGCAGAATATGAGATGTCTACAATATTTAACTTGATTCTGAATGGAAAATCAAGATTTTGTTTTGAGGTAGGAGACGTTGGTGAACTGTAAGGAGTGGGTAATACACGTTTTACATCTCTGAGGACCTTGCCCACTGGTGTCAGTACGATGCCTTTTGCTTGATGTAGGAACACATTGGAAAGAAAGGAGCAGATTTAGCAAACCTTCTAACAAGGAAAAATTGAGGTGTTGCCCATAGCAACCAACCAGATTCTGGCTATCATTTTTTACAATACACTAGATAAGTGATAACTAGAATCTGAAGTTATTCTACATCAATGAGGGTCCAGTGAGTCATATTTTAGTAAAAAAGGAAAAGTTCAAAGGCAGAGGTGCTCAAACCCAGTCCTCAAAAGCTGTCAACAGGTCATGTTTTCAGGATTCCTGTCTGTAGAAACAGGTGGGATAATTACTGACCAAAGAAAATAGATGAATTCACCTATGCATGATTAAAGAAATCCTGAAAACATGAACTGTTGGTAACTCTTGAAAGCTGAGTTTGGGCACCTCTGGGCTAAGAGGACTATTAACTAAAGGAAGAAAGTCCAATTCTCAAGCAGAAACGGGTTTTCAATCCGGAGAAAAGGCTTCTCCCAATCTATCAAGGTGCTACCACCGGCAAAGCACTAGGGAAGACTTGTTACGAAGGATCACGGAAGCACATACAATTCTCCAATTGCCATCTCAGGATGGTAATAGCTGGAATAACCCGTCGAAAAATGCTTTATTATTTAAATAAAACATGTTTTTTAAACATTTTATTTCTATTTTTTTAAACAAAAGAGAAACTGAAAACACAGGTCAAGGCTTCCAGCTACACTGTACTGTTGTGCGCAGAGGGTTCCATGACTGGTAAGTGACTTCTCTTAATGCTGCCAGCCAGACAGGTTGGTATCACTGAGTCATTTCATAGTAAATTGTGGCAATAGCTGATTTTATATCGCTGCAATAAGCGGAGATAGAAAATAATTGTTATTGCCACATATGGATAAATAGAGGCCGAAGTGTGATATTAGGCAACATTTTTATTCCCAGACAATGTTTTTTACTTTGCAGACATACACAATTCAGACTGACTAGAGGGTAAGCAGAAAGAAGAAATAGGGGTGAAGATAAAGAGCCCCATTTCAGTTGCAATTCTTGTAGAATGCTTGTCTCATAAGTGTAATTGCTATCACAACATATCTTCCTCCTGCCAAATAAAAAATGCTACAGTAGTGTGTTCTAGATCTCAAGAAAGTAAAAGGTGACACTTGAGAAGAGAAGGTAAATTACTGCAAGCGCCGTCCAGCGAAGGTTCTACTGCTATCCTGGATGCTCTCTGTCCCCATATGTCACATAAATGATATCAGTGTCAAGGTTTCTCTCTCTCCATTTAATATATCGACCATAGTAAGTCACCACAATCAGTGATACGGAAACAGGAAGCAGAGACTGTCACTCTTGTTTTCTCGCCCTATGGCAGAACTTGACAGTGATATAGACTTCCAATCTTCTAGTGTCATAATACTGAAACGACAGACTGGATAGAAGCATTACTATTACTATTGTGGTCAGACCTCCGATGGCGGAGCATGGACCTCCGCCATCGGAGGTCCAGAGGAGGAAAGAGGAGTCTTCTCTCACAAAATCATGTATGGGGGAAAACACCAGACTAAGGGGATTCTTGCACCGAGTAGAAGTCGATGCTTTGTAATATCTGTGCTTTGCAGGCATGTAGGTTGTGTAGGTTTTGTGTAAAAGGGCAGAAAGGTGAGCCAGGTGGGAGATGGGCAGAAACGGTGAGTCAGGTGGGAGATGGACAGAAAAGGTGAGTCAGGTGGGAGATGGGCAGAAACGGTGAGTCAGGTGGGAGATGGGCAGAAAAGGTGAGTCAGGTGGGAGATGGGCAGAAAAGGTGAGTCAGGTGGGAGATGGACAGAAAAGGTGAGTCAGGTGGGAGATGGGCAGAAATGGTGAGCCAGGTGGGAGATGGGCAGAAATGATGAGTCAGGTGAGAGATGGACAGAAAAGGTGAGTCAGGTGGGAGATGGGCAGAAACGGTGAGTCAGGTGGGAGATGGGCAGAAAAGGTGAGTCAGATGGGAGATGGGCAGAAATGGTGAGTCAGGTGGGAGATGGGCAGAAAAGGTGAGCCAGGTGGGAGATGGGCAGAAAAGGTGAGCCAGGTGGGAGATGGGCAGAAACGGTGAGTCAGGTGGGAGATGGGCAGAAACGGTGAGTCAGGTGGGAGATGGGCAGAAAAGGTGAGTCAGGTGGGAGATGGGCAGAAAAGGTGAGCCAGGATGGGCAGAAAAGGTGAGTCAGGTGGGAGATGGGCAGAAAAGGTGAGTCAGGTGGGAGATGGGCAGAAATAGTGAGTTAGGTGGGAGATGGGCAGAAAAGGTGAGTCAGGTGGGAGATGGACAGAAAAGGTGAGTCAGGTGGGAGATGGGCAGAAAAGGTAAACCAGGTGGGAGATGGGCAGAAAAGGTGAGTCAGATGGGAGATGGGCAGAAATGGTGAGTCAGGTGGGAGATGGGCAGAAAAGGTGAGCCAGGTGGGAGATGGGCAGAAAAGGTGAGCCAGGTGGGAGATGGGCAGAAACGGTGAGTCAGGTGGGAGATGGGCAGAAACGGTGAGTCAGGTGGGAGATGGGCAGAAAAGGTGAGTCAGGTGGGAGATGGGCAGAAAAGGTGAGCCAGGATGGGCAGAAAAGGTGAGTCAGGTGGGAGATGGGCAGAAAAGGTGAGTCAGGTGGGAGATGGGCAGAAATAGTGAGTCAGGTGGGAGATGGGCAGAAAAGGTGAGTCAGGTGGGAGATGGACAGAAAAGGTGAGTCAGGTGGGAGATGGGCAGAAAAGGTAAACCAGGTGGGAGATGGGCAGAAAAGGTGAGTCAGGTGGGAGATGGGCAGAAAAGGTGAGTCAGGTGGGAGATGGGCAGAAATGGTGAGTCAGGTGGGAGATGGGAAGATCATTTAAATCATGAATATGACTGGCAAGCAAAATATGACTCATGGGACCTGGGCAGGTCTGGTGTGACAGGTAAGACCAGGTGATTTAGATACAGGTGAGATACAGGATTAAAGACTATATGAAGTAAATACAAACACAGGGACCTGGGTAAATTAGAAGTAAGAGGTGAAGGAAGTATTGTAAATAAATAAGGAATTAACTAAACATACAAAAGTAGACCAAATAAGCAGGGTAAGACAGACTAGATGAGCAGGTGAACAAATAGGAGATAAATGATGATTGAAGTTACCAATGACGGGACAGGTTATGTCAGCAGGGTAAGGTAAAATATATAAAGACATGTGAATCATGAGCTCAGACGGAATAGGTGAATATGGTATTTTAAGTGAACATAGGTCAGAAAGCTATGGTGGACTACATGAACAGAACATAGACTAGGTGAACCCGAGACATAGATCTGAAGGGTAAGGTAGATTACCTGAGGCAGAAAAGTAGCGTTAGTTTGAATAAGTAGAGTTGAGGCAGATTCGGTGAGTAGCATAACATTCACCAAGTGAACATCGCTGAGATAGAAACTAGATAAGTTCAGGTAGATCAGATCACTATAATAATTCTTTATATACAGCCTTTCTCCCAACAGCCATCTTGGGCACACTCAGTTGCTGTCCAATGTAATCATTTACATCAGACCCTTCCCCATAGGAGCTTACAGTCTAAATTCCCTACCCTATATACACGACAGTCTTCACCGGCCTGGGACTTTAGTAAATACAGAGAAGCCCTAAATCCGGCGACAAAACATTTTCGCTGCTTTTCTGGCTTCTCACCCATTGATAAGTAGAAGTCTCTAATGCGAAATCTCCAATGTGTTATATAAATAGATGCTATGTTCTTTTTTCCCCTCCATATCAGATGTTTTGTTACTACAACTGACGGTCGCGCCATTATCCAATCATTTTGCTAGACTTATTTTTGTGAATAGAATTCAGAGAAGTGTGCCGTGTCCCATGTGGTATATAGAAATAAAATGTATTCATTATGAGAAGGGACAGTATATGGTGGCACGGATAGTCTATGGTGGCACTGGCAACTACTTGTCTGCAATGATTAATGAGTAAGCAGAAAAGGACACCCATATAAAGTGTTACAATATATCCCTCTGCTATTTCAGGACACGCTCTAGGAGATAAATGAAAGTTTGCCCAGAATTTTGACGCCAGGTCAGTGCTCTGTACCCATTTAAAAAAAAAAAAAAAAAAGTTAATTGAGAATTTATCCGAAACTGTGCAGGTTATTAGGCCATAGGTCACTACTTTAAGCATCTATAAGAAATCCAATCTACTCCCGCAATATATAACCATTCTGCTGTCTGTTTCAACTTCTACCCATTCATTATTAACACACTATATAACACAAGGGACACAATCATTACCGGTAGATGATCACACAACAAAGCACAAAATCCCTGAATAACCCAACTGGCAAATAAATGGTTAATGCACAGGATCACTGATATGAATGGAAGAGGCAGGCTGGTGAACAGGCCTGTCCTTTTCCAGCACTGAAGCGGTTAAACAGTCTGAACAGCTGACTCTACACATGGAATGTTGTGTATCCTAATCACCAATTAAATAGCATCTCGCCTTACCATCATCCTGCATCCTCTGCAAACAGAGAGACAGGTTTCTCCTCCAGCCCGGCATCTTGGCACATGTGCTGGGAACGGGCAGCCTGATCGCCGTCTTCGCGACTCAACGTTGTGTCTTTGCAGAAGGGTCGCCCCGACGGTGTGGCTTAACATTGGGATGAAGGGAGCCACGTTAACACTCGCTGTGGCAATGTCTGGTCACTGGTCATTCCTCTGGTTTTCCCTTTTCTATGAAGTGTAGTCGGTTTCTCTCTCCAGTTTTCCTTTGTGTAGGGTACCTTGTCGCTGGCTGTAGTGGGGCTCCCAGCTCGCCAGCAGAACCTATGGCTGACTGAGAAAGGCTGGTAGTGCCCTCATCAAGTGTGTCCGCTGGAGCTATGTACAGCTGGCAGCACCCTCTATCTCTTTGGACCTTGGGGGCTCTGCTTGCATCCTCCCCCTGCCTTGTTCAGTAGCCACCTGAACAGTACATCCCAGACAGTGTGGATTGTACTATATGGGCAGAGATCTGAGGGGAGTCTGTCAGGAGCTGCTTACTTACATCCTCTGGCATGGCCCCAGGCTAGGTAATAATACGTCGCTCAGATGCTGTTAAGTATCACTGCATATTAATATGTTATATAGGTTCAGCTGGAAGTGAAGGGACCACGCTACCTCCAGTAGTGGGGGGCTTCATGCCTTCCGCAGAACAATAGTACAGTCTGACTCTCAGGAACAGATAGCATTTCTGTCTATTATCTGAACAGTCACTAAGTATCAGAGGTGGAGAATGTAACAAAATAATAGTAATACCTGATCTAGGAAGGTCAGATGTGTTCCTACTGGCACCTAGCAGAACAGGAGCTCAGGGCTGACCCGCAGAGCTTACAATTAAAAGTTTTCATAAAATGAGACCTGGAACGATAAGAAGAATTTAAATTAGATTTGGACAATGGGAGATAGAGACAATGACCTGTGCATTATCCTGGGAATCATTAACAATGACACACGACCGGCTGCAACGTTTATGCATCAACAGACCGCTGGAGTCAAAGTATCTCTTTATTGTATCATATTTTCCCATCCCATTTATTGAAATAGCGCTTACTGACAGGTGTCAATGAGGCAGATCAGCTAATAGGGAGTGGATCGCATTAGCACGGTACACAATTAATTTGCAGTTAACGCAGCACGTGCCCAAAAAAACCACCTCATAACGACACAGCAGTTTCAAAGTGGAAATTAAAGTAAATTAGAATTTCTTTAATGTAGAATTTGAGCACAGGATGGAAATGATTATATTTAGCAATGTATATAAATTTATGCAAATGCAATACATAGCTAGATAGCAACATTGATGCCGTTGAAAATAGATAGGTTACAGACAATAGACAGAGTGGTGATATGCCAGGGTGAGAACGAGGCTTACACACGTCTACTCATCCAGCATGTGCTCAGATTCTCTGTGTTGATATCCGCTGTTAGCACTAGATCTGGGGGCTGATCCAAGTCCTAGGGTGGGAGGGGGGGGGTGCACTGCAGATAAGACATTTCCGTTCACTCAGAGGCCAAGTCTTACAGTGAAACACTAATGGGTCTATTTATTATTTAGAGAAAAATCCTACCTTAAACGCAAACCACTGTGTTTTCACCGAAGATATGGCTTCTGCTTATCTATCAATGGTTACCGCCGTGCTATTGCCACTAGTAGCCCCCACTGGTGAAGCGATTCGCCGGTGAAGGTTTCCCCAGTCTATTTAACAAGGATCGTACATGTACCACCGGAATCCACCTTTCACTATCGCCAGTCCAGTATGACAATAGCAGAAGATATTCATCAAAATAAAGCATTTTTTGTAATTGCAATAGGGGCATAATCATTATTTTTATATGTCTTTTAACATTTATTTACGTTTTTTTAAGAGAAGTGGACCTGGAAGCCAAAATCAGCGCTACACATATGCGCAGGTGCATCCAGGACTGGCCGAAAAAGCGGTAAGACCCCTCTTGCCGCTGCCAGACGGTATCGCTGGACAGCTGAGGATCACACTCAGCAATATTTTATTAGTAAATTATAGCATTGACTGGTTTTCTATTGCTGCAATAGAAAACCATAATAATACATGTAAGAGACATTTACAAGCCGTAGAAGTCTGTCAGTCACTCTTTGTCTGCTCCGTTAGGAAAGCCTGTATCTCCTAACATGATTACCTGCATTAAACGGGTGAAAGAGAGCATGATGGACATATTTATTTAAAGGACCACTATTCCCCAAAATTCTAACTTTCAAACATGAACCATTAAGATAAAACAAATTGTTCATTGTTACCCAGACATTCCATTGTAAAATGTAAAGTATGATCTCCCCTACATTATTACAGACAGTTAAAGTTTCTCCCATAAGGTCCTAATAGGATATTATACAAATAAAAACAGCCCAGTCCGCAGTCACTTCAGCTGCTGTGACATCACAGTCAACTTGTATCAACCAATCCACACAGTGCATTTCTGTACAGCAAGTCTGTCAGTTCAATAAGAGAGTCGCCATACTACTATTGCAATCTGCTGTGGAGCAGTGATAGAATATATTTAATGATAAATACTCCAATTTTTTCATATAAATGATTCAGCTCGGTAACACGCAGCCTATGAAATCTATTTATGTCAAACGGTAACTTTTCTTGCTCTTTATAAAGCTCTGACACACCAAGGGCAGGCCGGCAATGAGAGGTACTGTAGCAGCAATTGTATCAGCATGCTGTGACACAGAACCTAATGACTAAAGCTGTCTTGTTGCACTTGTCTCACGGAAAAGACATGTCCTCAACTCGTTAAAAGCTCCCCCGAGGGGCAGAGAGTGGCTGTGACTTTGTGGCTGGGGGCACTGACACTACATCAACCTCAGCGGGGATACGCTGCCCCGGCTCAACCTTCTGCTGTGTTACCTTAAACCCTGCAGGGTTCAACAGAAAGCCAAGCTCCATCATTAACCCTCTACGTGCTCCAGCCTAATGCGCCTTCCCTATCCCTCTCTTTTCCCGGAAGGATAAGCATCAAGTATTGGGATGCACTGCATGCACCTGGGTATATAGCTGGGTACACACCGATGTAATCTTACTTCAGTTGCTATTTCTGCAACGATTTCATAAGCAAACCGAGGGGGGGGGGGGTTACCTAATGCCTGGAAACCCCCCTTCAAGCCTGGGGCACTGTATAATTGAGGTGTCTGGACCCTGCCCCCGCTTCACACAGCTCTGCTTGAAAAGCGAGAGCTGCACCTAACAGTAGTCCACGCAGCATTGCCCGTGTATATTATGGGGATAGAAAGAGTTGGAGAGCAGTCAAGCACTGTCTACAATTAAAGCCACGCCCCCATGCATGCTGGTGACGCCCACTGGTGGCGTGGTGTGGAAACCCCCCTCTACAAATCCTGTGTTTGCCCCTGGATTTCACCAACGACTGAAAGTCCCGATGAGCATGCAGATTCATGTGTACACACCTACACGATTCACCTTCTGTGATCTTCATCTCTCATAACCATCTGCTGAGAAGATAGTGACCCTATACACTGTACAGATATCTGCCTACGCTGCTGGTCGTGAGTGCGGGCACACTGCCACATTTACCCGACATCGTTACATCGCTAATCCTGATTTTTAGGAAGTTCATAAAACCAAATCAAACGATGTGACGTGCTTTGGTGCGATAAAACATGGTCGTGGGAGCGTACACGCTAATGCGTTATCTGACTAAAACGGATGATTATCGTGTGATCTGCGCTATAGCTGCATAGATGTGTACCCAGCTTAACATGTGCCGTGTATGAGCATATGACAGTTTGTTGAAAATTGCATCTCGGTGGCGTCTTGACCATGTTCTATATCCGGGATGTCCCTAAGCAATGGCACAAACATCTGCTGGTCACTGTCACCTGCTGAGTGACGGCTGCTTATATGGTAATGATATCAGGGGTGTAGGAGGTCTACAGCAAGTGCCAAATCTCTATAGAGAGAGAGAAAACACTACCTCTAACTGTGGTTTATCCCATTCATCATACAGTCCACTATGCTTTTTATACAGTATAGGCAACCACACACATCAGCAGACATAAGTCACAGTCCAGGGGAAAATGAGGCACTAACTGTTCAAGGACAACATCATACAATAGAAACTGGATCTTTATCACCTTTCTTTATTGAATAGTTTAAAACTATCTGGATGTAATATTGTCACATAACTAGAAAAAGGAGAGACCAGAGAATAATAACCGTCCTCTCTTCCTGAACTGGAAATATTATAACAGTTTCAAAGGAAGCTTTTCTGCGTAATTTTATAGATTATGTGCAGGACATTCTAGAACTGGGGTAAATGTAGCATAAGGAACAGGTGACGGGTGGCTATTTGGCAGCCGAATCTTAGGGGCATGTCTTATCCATCCCAGCAGGTCTTAATATTAGGGTCTGTGACCCACCAATATTGATCCAGAGCACTAATGGTTAACTAACCGGTTCCCCGGACCAGTCTGGAAGATACGCACATGTCTAGAGCGAAGCGATACAAAGCTCTACTGCTGGAAGGAACACCTGTTAACTAAATCGGCCCCTATGTCCCAAAACAGGCAGGGCACGTCTACAGCTTCACTCCACAGATGATATATACACTGTAGAAGACATAAACGGCAGATTAGATCTTCTTTTACTGCCTTCTATAAAACGTCAGATTCCTACGTGGTCCTTGGCCTCCTTTCATATTCAGGATAGCAATTCCAATCGTTTTTAATTACTTTTCTGTACTATATTCTACAGGGAGGAAATTTCATTAACCAATTGTCCTTTCTGAAAAGCCTCTATGCCCCCAGAGCTTATAGCGCCGTGCTTTGGCGCTGAGGTAAATCAAACCAATTTTCTCTGCATGAATCTTAGGGTAAGATCTTATTCTTCTACCTGTTTTATTTTGTCACGGAAGATTATTTGCGGGAAATACATTTGGCAGCCACATTCAGATGACCTAAATTCACCCATATACTTTCTATAACTGAGCAATAACATATGGAACGGTTAAAAGTAGCCGTAAGTGTAACATTCGAGCAACTTACTAACACATTAATAAATTAATTAATTGTGTAAATTGGAACTTTGGAGAATTGTAAAACTCCTGTCCTCCTGCCCTCATATCAGTGCACCTCTCATTGCCAATAAGCGTTAACACCTTTATGACTTGAGGGCATCCATCCCATATCTTAATGACCAGACTAAATTTCACATTTAGGAAAAGGGCCAGTTTCACCAGGAAAAAGTTTTTGCCTACACTGGTGAATTTTGAAATTTTGCTTTGGGGAGGGGGGTGTGATAATACTTGGGAGGGTGTCTGATGACGCAATTACGTCACTTTGACCCCACACCCTGCTGTGCACTGCCACAATTTACAGAATCGCTCTGCAGGGGTGGGGCCTGATGACATGAGTTGTGCCATTAAGCACCGCCTCCAACTGGGTTCCAGGAGGGTGCCTGCTCTTCAAGGAGGACCCCTTGAAATTCGGGAGCCTCATGGACATTCTGGGAAAGTGAGAAAGTATGTATTAGTTTTCTAATGTTACTGGTCATGTGCCCAGGAGTGGAACAAGAAGGCCCCTAGGTACATCACTTGCACCACTTCTGTGGCCAAACACAACTAAGCCCGAGTGCAAGAGAAAGTCGATCTACTATTGGTCAGGGAAAGGATTAAATATGTCTCCTTTTTTCCAAAGTGGTGTATTTAAACGACATACCCCAGTAAATTATATTATTACATGAAGGCACTTACCTTGTTCCTGTTGTATTCTATATCCCAGCATGCTGGGGAGCTGATCTAGACTGAATGCTGCCTGGATGATGTGAACGGTTTGCCCTGGAAGGCCAGGGGAAGCCAGGTCTAACCAGGCAGCTCTTATGGATAACTCCAGCTGGTAGACAAAAAGAGCAACGGGTGGGCCTTCATTTAATAAAAGACCACTGGCCATTGGGGCATCAGGGCATTTAGACTAAACAAGTTGGCAAAGTTGTTGTATTTCTTTCCAGAAATCGTAATCCTAATGCTATGCCAGTGGCTGCAGTATGCAAATAAGGGGTAATCATCAAACAATCAAAGTTCCTAAACCGTAAAGTCAAACGGCTCCTACATCTCTGTGCTGCGAAATTCTGGGAATTAACATATTTCCTTCCTGTTTCTAACAAGACACTTGAGCTGATTTGGGGATGACAGATTCCTTTTGGATGATCAGATTTCCAAAGACATCAAGGGGTAGGCTAATTAAACCTTATAAACAGGAAATGTGGAGGTGTTGCCCAGGGCAACCAATCAGATTGTAGCTATCATTTTTTCGAGAATGTACTAGATAAATGCTGGAATCTGATTGGTTGATATGGGCAACACCTCCACTTTTCCTGTTTAGAAGGTTTGATGAATCTATCACCGCGTGATGGGGACGTTGGCCACGCCCCCCCTGAGGGCTGCCTCGCGCTGTAAAGTAAAAGGGTGCACATTACATACCTCTCTTCCCCAAACATTCCCACCCGCGGGACAAACATGTCCTGGGGTGGGGAATGGGACAGAGGCCTAAAAATCGGGACTGCTCCGCCGAAATCAGGACAGTAGGGAGGTATATGTTAGACACGTTAAAATAAATTAAGAATATATATAAATATCCTTTATTTATATTGTTTTATAGCATAATGGTGCATGATTTGCACTGAACTACATCAACCAATCAGCAACTAGCTTTCATCTATCTAGTGCAAGTGAGACAATGAAAGCCTGTGTGTGATTGGTTGCTCTGGGTCTATGTATCTCCTACATAAATGAACACTATAGTTTTTATTTTACATTCTTAATAGAACAACAGCAAAATATGGGGGGAGAAGGAGAAGGAGGGCGAGATAAAGAAACACACAGGAAAATAAAAGAAATAGCTATGCTTCCCCCCACCTCTTCAGCCATGTGTAAATTATTTAAAAGCCATTCTGAGTGATGTGATCTTGACATTTATTGTAGAAAATGGTTTGATAATACATTGCCAGCATGGTATGGTGAAGGACCGGTCATGTCTGAACTATATGATTAGGTTATATAAGAGGAAATAAATATATATATATATATATATATATATATATATATATATATATATATATATATATATATATATATATATGAGGAAATAAAACTAAAGTGGATTTTAAGGGTTACAGAGTACATGTTTCTTCTAATTGTAACCATTTATATGCTCTCCCCCAATACTGTAACCACAGGGGTCTCCTCTTATTCCTACAGCCACGGTTACGGTTCTTCTATAACCTATAAAAGGTCGTTGTTGTTTTAAAACAGGTATAAATCGTCCTCCTATGCAAGAACCATTAGATTTATCATCCCAGGTTATATCTGGATAGTTAAAATCACTCATGAGGAGAATGATATTTACCTTTCCTGATATCTCAATCTGTGATAATAATTGGATTTCAGTTCATGCTGGCGGCTTATACCAAACCCCAATCAGTATTTTATTGGTGCAGTTTTTTGTCCATATATATACACACACACACACACACACATATATATATATATATATATATATATATAGTACATATCTATCCATAAGGTCTTTATTATTATAATCTTCTCTTGCCCCCTCCCACTGGTCTTTACCGGGTATTCCTGTACACAGACCCCTGCACCGTTCTTATGTATATGTATATATATATATATATATATATATATATATATATATATATATATTATGCTATATTCTTCCATATTCATTGCCCGATCAGTACTTTCATCAGCCAAGACTCAGTTATACCAACTACGCCATCATTCTCTTCCAACATCGTTATTTCTAGTTCACCTATTTCTTTGTTAGACTCCTGACGCTTCTACATTTACATTTTAATTGCCATTTTTAATTTTGTGCACCTCCTTCACTTCTTCTAACCCCCTCCACGCACACATACACACAACCACACTCCCTGCTCCTAATTTATTATCTCCTCCAGCCATCTATCCACCCTCCCCACCAGCACAATTGCGCATCAGCCCGTCCTAACTCCAAGCTTTGGGGAGGCCAAAAAAGAAGACAAAAATATCTATATGTTTTGTATTAGGAATCCTGCATTCAGCGTGACTCTGAATTTTATTGAAAACCAGTGACTTTAACCCTGAATCCTTCTCTTTTATAACTTATATTGGTCCTAGGGGTATATTTACTAAACTTTGGGTTTGAAAAAGTGGAGATGTTGCCTATAGCAACCAATCAGATTCTAGCTGTAATTTTGTAGAATGTAGTAAATAAATGATAACTAGAATCTGATTGGTTGCTATAGGCAACATCTCCACTTTTTCAAACCCTCAGGTTAGTAAATACACCCCCTAGACTCATTAATTTTCATTCCTATTGTATAGTTCCCAAACAACCCTAATGTTCAGGGACATTACCAAATTTTAAAGAATGGTCCCTAGTTTTCAGTACCGGTCAGTTGTACAGTAAAGTTCCTGATTGTCTGCATATTGGCTGCAATTCTCACTAAACATTCTCATTCTAATTAAATTTAGTAAACATGACATCACGGGATTAATAGCGTTAAGAGTTCTGCCGTACATATACTTGCCAGCCCTCCTGGAAAGTCGGAGAGGCTTTAAATTTCAGGGGGGGGGTGAGGGGGGCTAAGAATAGTGAAAAGTTGGCAAGTATGCCCATGCAGTATCCTGTTGGATGTGCTTAGATGCACCGGAACAGTAGCAAGGTATCCCTGGAAACTCTTTTAAAGTGTTGCCAACTGTGTTATTGGAATTTGGAAGCTAAGAGTAGAGAGATATCCAGGCTCAGTTAATGCATATGAAGCACATTTTGCAAACAGGTACCACTGCTGCAGCAAACGTTAATGCTGGTTGGATATGGAGCCCCATTAACTGGAGGATCCTGAACAAATGCCCATTTTGCCTGGTTATAAATTAGATCATTTAATATTCCTGATATATCATCATTATCACCATTTATTTATATAGCGCCACTGATTCTGCAGCGCTGTACAGAGAACTCACTCACATCAGTCCCTGCCCCATTGGAGCTTACAGTCTAAATTCCCTAACATAGATACACACACACTAGGGTCAATTTAGATAGCAGCCAATAAACCTACTAGTATGTTTTTGGAGTGTGGGAGGAAACCGGAGCACCCGGAGGAAACCCACGCAAACACGGGGAGGACATACAAACTCCTCACAGATAACGTCATGGTCGGGAATAGAACTCATAACCCCAGTGCTGTAAGGCAGAAGTGCTAACCACTACGCCACCGTGCTGAAGAGGATCATACTGTACGTTCCCATTGCTAAGATTTTCTTAAGGTTACATATACATATATACCTACAACAAAAACACAAAAAGAAATTTGCAATATGGTAGCAAGTCCTCAAGACTAGAAGGAAAATCCAGTTACATCTGGAGACGAACGGAGATACGCAGTCCCTGCACACTACAAACACACAAGGACTCAGCGGGAGCCGGGAAAATCAATGATCAATGATTCTCATCCTGCCAGTCGCCATCAACCTTTTTGATTACAGACAAGTATGTACAAAGAGACATTGATTTAAATAGAAAAGCATCTACAAAAGAAAAGATTTCTCCTCAAGACAGATGGTTTAACAGCGGTTGTATTAATGCGGCTGCCCTGGAAACAGGCAGGTTAAAGAAATATTGATGAGACCTGACACTTTCTTATATCCATTATGTCAAACGATCACCTGTGTGAGGAACAATTATAACACAACAACAGCTGTGAATCGATTCAACCTTCATTTGTGGAACGGTAGCAATCCAACAGTGCAGGTTTTCAGGAAAGCTTCAGAACAGGAACATTTATCTGTGGATACAGCTAATGTTAGAAATATACGAGAGAGAGAGAGATAGATAGGACAGGGATAAGTGTGTGACCAAATATAAGTTATAATCGAATGTTCGCAGTTGCACCCCTTTGATTTATCATACAAGTATTGCTGGTGGGCACAGGTTCAGCTTGCTTTAGCTCACCCCCCACCTCTCCTTTCTAGTTTCTAGGGTCCTGAAGTACCTCTTTGCCCTGTGAACCTGCTCTCAGCTAAGTTGTTTTAATTGCATGTTGTTGTTTTTGCACTGTCCTGTATACGTTGCAGTGTTGTCCATGCTCTATGTACGGCGCTGTGCACCCTTTGTGGCGCTATATATAAATAAAAGATAATAATAATATTATATACAGCCACATCTGGTGACCCAATCTAAAGACCAGTATACTATGCAAATCATATTCTGTTGTCCCCACCTAATACCGTGCAGACCCCACATCCCCCTGTGACAGTTCTCATTCTACTACATGTTTTGAATATAGAATCCTTCACTTGACTTTTAGCCACAGTCTCAGTTTTCCTGTAAACTAGTGACTGTATACTTACTGTGCAGAGTAACTTCTGGTGAACATTTCTAATTATCAGTATTCTATGCACAGACCCCATTGAGTTATCAGTTTACTCTGTAGAGCCGATTTGGGAATCCACATCGTATGACCATAACTACTATGCAGAATGTATAGTAGTGACCCAATTGGTGGCCAGTATACTACACAGAGCCCACTCTCATCTGTAGACCAGTATACCATGCAGAGCCTACTGTCATCTGTTGACCAGTAGACCATGCAGAACCTACTGTCATCTGTTGACCGGTATACCATGCAGAGCCTACTGTCATCTGTTGACCAGTAGACCATGCAGAGCCTACTCTCATCTGTAGACCAGTATACTATGCAGAGCCTACTCTCATCTGTTGACCAGTAGACCATGCAGAGCCCACTCTCATCTGTTGACCGGTATACCATGCAGAGCCTACGCTCATCTGTTGACCGGTATACCATGCAGAGCCTACTGTCATCTGTTGACCAGTAGACCATGCAGAACCTACTGTCATCTGTTGACCGGTATACCATGCAGAGCCTACTGTCATCTGTTGACCAGTAGACCATGCAGAGCCTACTCTCATCTGTAGACCAGTATACTATGCAGAGCCTACTCTCATCTGTTGACCAGTAGACCATGCAGAGCCTACTCTCATCTGTAGACCGGTATACCATGCAGAGCCTACTCTCATCTGTAGACCGGTATACCATGCAGAGCCTACGCTCATCTGTTGACCAGTAGACCATGCAGAGCCCACTCTCATCTGTTGACCGGTATACCATGCAGAGCCTACGCTCATCTGTTGACCGGTATACCATGCAGAGCCTACTCTCATCAGTTGACCGGTATACCATGCAGAGCCTACTCTCATCTGTTGACCAGTATACCATGCAGAGCCTACGCTCATCTGTTGACCAGTATACCATGCAGAGCCTACTCTCATCTGTTGACCGGTATACCATGCAGAGCCTATTTCCATGATCCCATCTAATGATCAGTATACATAGAAATATATAATTTGACGGCAGATAAGAACCGCTTTGCCCATCTAGTCTGCCCATATTTTAACCTATGATAAGCTCAAACCCTATTTCATCCTTAGGTCTTTGTAAGGATATCCTTATGTCTATCCCAAGCATGTTTAAACTGCTCTACTGTATTTACCTCTACCATTTCTAATGGGAGGCTATTCCACTTATCCACTACCCTTTCTGTGAAGTAGTTTTTCCTCACATTTCCTCTGAACCTACTTCCCTCCGATGTCAGTGCATGTCCTCGTGTTCTAATACTTCTCTTCCCCCCAGTGTCAGTACATGTCCTCGTGTTCTAATACTTCTCTTCCCCCCAGTGTCAGTACATGTCCTCGTGTTCTAATACTTCTCTTCCCCCCAGTGTCAGTACATGTCCTCGTGTTCTAATACTTCTCTTCCCCCCAGTGTCAGTACATGTCCTCATGTTCTAATACTTCTCTTCCCCCCAGTGTCAGTGCATGTCCTCGTGTTCTAATACTTCTCTTCCCCCCAGTGTCAGTACATGTCCTCGTGTTCTAATACTTCTCTTCCCCCCAGTGTCAGTACATGTCCTCGTGTTCTAATACTTCTCTTCCCCCCAGTGTCAGTACATGTCCTCGTGTTCTAATACTTCTCTTCCCCCCAGTGTCGGTACATGTCCTCATGTTCTAATACTTCTCTTCCCCCCAGTGTCAGTGCATGTCCTCGTGTTCTAATACTTCTCTTCCTTTGGAGAATCTTTCACTCCTGCACCTTGTTAAACCCAGTGCTGTTCCTTATATGATCATTATTACTAATCCTAGTCATTGGCTCCCAGCTTCTGCATCTGCTCTCTGGCACCAATCACACAGATAACAAGCTAGCTACATGACCATTAGCTGCACTATTTCATCGCTCTTCAATAAATGATAACAGCCAACTGAAGTTTTCTTAAGTTTAAGTGAACGCTGAGTTGCCGCTATCAGTCGCTGAGTAAAAGTAACAAGCACAGATAGAGAAGTCATTATTTAGTTCTTTTCTGGCTAAAATAGGAAGATTTCCAAATTTCCAGAGGAAAACCATGGGCTCATTGCACAAATGTGAAAAAATAATCTACTACGCATTGCTAATTTAGAATATACATAGATAGATAAAATATACTGACCAAAAGTTATATATACTGAACAAGCTTTTTTAAATTGCACATTATTACGGAATTCCTTTGTTTTGAAACCGCCTAACACAGATCCAAATATGATGGCTACCTTATAGTACAGATGGCTAGTATACAAAGAAGACCCCAATTTAGGTTGTTAGTGTACAATACCAATCTGATTAGAGAAGCATATGGTATTATATATTGATACATAGTAAAATATGTAAAAAAAAGTATAATATAATTAAATTCCATATGTGATCTATTGCTTGATAAGTCAAATTTACAAGAAAACTGAAACTGAATATGTCATTTTTTTTACAAAAGTGGACTTTCCTTGTACACCGAGGGCCAGAGTAATTAAGTAAGGAAAATAGCGATACAAGCCCAGAAAAGGACGCAAGTACATCGAATTCATCTTCAAACGGAAAGGACCCTTTCTACAGCCTATGATTTCATGGATGAAACAGAGAGGAGAATGGGCGTGTATGCATGAAGTCCATACTTGCCAACTCTCCCGGAATGTCCGGGAGACTCACAAAATCCGGGTCGGTCTCCCAGACGAGCAGGCAAGTCTCCCGCATCCCGCAATTCCTTGGGCAAAATAACGCGATTCGCGGTGAATCTCGTCATTTTGGCCCATCCCCGTGCGACAAAACTGCATTTTCACCACGGGGGCTGGGGCCAAAATGACGCGATTGGCTGCGCCCTGCCCCTCCCGCCCCTCTCCCGGACTGCAGTGCCTGAAAGTAGGGAAGGATGATGTAGTCAATACACAGTAAGGGCGTGCCAAGCTCGAACGCACACAGCAACATCCGATTCAACTTCGGGCATCTCCAAGGTACGTGTTTATCTGTCGTATCACTTGTACCAGGTACAGGACAGGTTATAAGTACCAAGAGATAAATATATTTCATGTAAAAAAAAAAAAAAAAGAGAAATAAAACTTTTTCTAATGTTTTTTTCCATTATTTTATTAACGGGTGTTAATGTATTTAGTAATATTTTTTAATCTGTGCGTTCTGATGGGACAATATACTTGTGCAATGTCTAGTGTATGTCTGCGTACGACAAGTTCCCTATAGGCAGAGCGTACTTATACCTTAGAAACGCCTCTTGTTGAATAAGGGCGTATTTGTTTGCATTTTACGCCCGTTTTTAAAGACGCAAATTGCGTTCCTTAATGAATCAGGCCCAGAGACATGAGAACTGGAGTAACACTATGGCCCCCTAGTGGCCACTCTTACACTTAATACTTATGCTTGTTCTGGAGTCACAAATGGCTCAAAGCATGCCATTAGTCAATGGACTAATAAAGCCTCTCCGAATACAGAAAGGCAGAAAAGAAATTCAATATTGTACTAACACAATTCCAGTGGCAATTTACCAGGGTGGTGATCGCTACTAATGCTGGGAGGATAAAGACGGCTCTAGAGATCTGTGTCAGGTAATCCTATCTTGGTTCCTGCAGGCAATCTCATCGGTTACTGTGTGACAGTGTACCCCTGGTCTGCCCATAATGGAGACCACCCAGATTTAAGGGCTCTGTTGTACCAGCTCTTTGGTTACATTAAAAGCTTCAGGTTTTTTTCTCCTAATATAGTGCTCAATTTAGCGTCATTTATGGCTAATTAATCCTTAGAGTGGTGGGACATCGAGGCTGCCCTCTTTACATGTGTCATTGCTGTGTATATGAAGTTTGTTTATTACATTGCTCTCTGCAGAAGTGTAACACAGCATTGCATAATTAGTGCTGTTATAAGTATAGCACATAATTGCCAACTTTTCCTCGTTGGCTTCAGGGGGATCGCGGGGGAGGTGGGCTTGCGGGGGCGGGGCTTGACAAATCACATCATACTGGCCCCGCCCCCTAAACGATTGTCACATTTACAGCAGGGGATGGGGATAAGAATGACGCGATATTGTGGGGGATAGAATCGGGAGGTTCCCCTGCTCTCCCGGGAGGTCTCCCAGAAATGCGGGACTCTCCTGGACACTCCGGGAGAGTAGGCAACTATGCGTTAAAGAAAAGCAGCTAATGAATCTCTAGAGATTGAAGTGTCTTTTACATTTCTGTTTCCATTACTGAAGTCATGTTGTCTTACCTGTCAGTCTTTGATTAAATCTTGGTCTCCATGAAAATGGCAACCTCCATAGGCATCAATACATGGACATAGGACACAATTTCTGAACTGTGTCATCATGCCACAGAGGGGGAAGCCAACCACGTCTTGTACTGGCTCAGCATCAGGGAGAATGCCAGACTCTTCAGGGAGTGAGGGAGATCACCCCTTTTCAGGGAGTCTCCCTGACATTCAGGGAGAGTTGGCAAGTATGGTATAAGTATTGCATAAGTTCTGAAGACCGCCAGCTCTGAGTTGGTGAAAAGTTCTTTTGCTCAAGTTATTTTAACCAGTGGTATCTCACAGCAGAACATTTATATATTTGCTGGAATCCAGAAATATTTTGTGCCCCTACATAAAGTATTTTATACACTGCTGGCAGTAGACTTTCTACAAACTCTGTAGTGTCTTGCTGCCCTCTAGTGGAATCCTAAGTAGTGGCACTTCCTAGATCAGTCATTTAGAGTGTGAGCAAAACGTTCAAAACTGTTCCGCAGAAGAGTCGCCTCTTTCCGCATTTGGGTCGTGCAGCTTTGCATGTTTCTCTGGCAGAAATCCTTTACATCCTCATTTTGGTTCCACTTGGAAGAAAGTGGAAAAAAAATGAGGAACTAAAGAATAAACCAACATCATTGTCGTCCCAGTTATAGACTATAAATTCCGTAAAATGCAATACGGTGCAGATAGGAGAAGCAAATGCAGAGAACGAAGATTGTATCACCTCTACAAAATGACCTGATCATCGTGAAATCCCACTGCAACTTCCTTCATCTTTACAGTCACTGTATTAGGATTTAATTGGGTATTACAAGTAATTAATTTATACCTTGGTATTAATTTCCATAATGTCCACAATCCATGATGCTTCACAGAGCACTGATATCTTATAGCAGCAAAGTGCTCAGTTGACTTGGTAGAAAACACTCTGCTCTCCAGTTCATCTTATGTCACCCCTGCACCTAATGTGACTCATTCCACCTGGTGCAAAGTTATTTGGCCCCGATTTTCCTATTGCAGTAACATGTACTGTACTAATTCACTAATGTTAAAAAAATACACCTTTCTTCATTAATTTATTCTGCCCAAGTTACTGCAACAGGAAAATAAGTTGGATAATTGGGAGCAAAGAATTTTGTACCAGGTGGAATGGCTCATGTTAGAGGTGCGATGACATGTAAGATAGCCCACATATTATAGGCCAGGGTTTCCCAAACCCAGTCCTCAGGGCTCCCCAACAGTGCAGGTTTTCCGGATCACATGTGACATAATTAGGACCTCCTGTGGATCTGTTACAATGTGTCAGTCAATAATGAATACACCTGTGCTCCAGCAAGGAGATATGGAAAACCTGCACTGTTGGGGAACCCTGAGGACTGGGTTTGGGAAACACTGTAGGCAATTATTATTGCAGAGATCTCAATCCATTGCATATAAGAAACCTACCGCTGCTCGGAGGGATCACAGCAGTAAATTGCTTTGGCATAGTAGGGATTAGACTTATCACAGACCTGGAGAGGCTGACCTAGCATTAGTCTATCACAAGTTATATAAGCGGCTTGAATGAGACTTGGAATAATGAGGCAATCATCTGTGTACAATCAATCATTCTAGGGGGTAGATTTTTTCAAACCTTCTAAAAGGAAAAAGTAGAGGTGTTGCCCATAGCAACCAATCAGAATCTAGCTATCATGTATATAGTACATTCTAGGAAACGACAGCTAAAATCTGATTGGTTGCTATGTTCAACACTTCCACTTTTCCTTTTAGAAGGTTAAGTAAATCTTCCCTAGGTCTGTGATTGGTTAATTTTCTTTAACTTTTAAGCTCAAGATGGATGGGAAGTTACAGATATGTGTGTTTGTGTAAGCTATTTATTAAAAGAAATCGCTTAGGCTGATGTTCGCTTTAAAAGTCAGCTTTTGCCACATAAAACACTTATATACACCGTGTGCTTCAACCCCTTACTCAATAGACTTATTTAGGATCTAGATGACTGGGAAACCGCTATGTTCTCATGGTTTGAGACTGCAATGTAATTTAGATGAATGCCTTGCCTCATCTCCTCTATATCCTTCCTATCCAAATCCCCAAATCTGTCTTCAGATCACTTGTGTCTGTTGTTATAAAAATGTATTTGGGCCACACCCCAGATCAAGATCGCAATTGTGACCTGGCCAAAAAACGGACAAGAGACGTGTCAGCCCTCTGAGTGCTGGTCACAGAAACGCGTTAGCGGCAGTAAATCCTCTCAAAGAATGTATCAGAACAAGCTGTAACACTTAATAATGTGCATTATCTGCTGTGAGGTTACATGAAGATATATTTATTTAGTCATATTCACAGTATATGGTGATTACGTAAAACGTGCAGTGGTCCTATGGATCAGTAATCCCTTTTACCATCTGCATTTCTAATGTGTAATTCATGCATTCACCCTAAACATATGTGAAACTACCACCAGTAAAGTGTTTTCTGCCGATACGAACGCTACAATTTATTGTTTTTTGTTTTAGTTTTTTTCCCCTACTGTTCATTTAAGTAGCATCAATACTCTAATTTCTGCTTTTATTCTCCTTATTTCAGTTGAACAACTGAATTGCTGAAAAAAAAAAAATCGACACGTGTTTGAGTGACAATGGATCCAATACGATCAAATGTACATGGCCAAATCGATCGAGATTAGGGGCAGATTTATCAAACCTTCTAAAAAAAGTAAAAAAAGAGGTGTTGCCCATAGCAACCAGATTCTAGCTATCATTTATCTAGTGCATTCTAGAACAGAGATAGCTAAAATCTAATTGGTTGCTATGGGCAACACCTCCACTTTCTCTTTTACAAGGTTTGATAAATCTGCCCCAACTGTGTATTTTAATCATAACAAAGTATAACAATCCTACAACTTTACTACATTGTGCATGTACTACAGATATCTTTTTCACTCTGTCATATCACATTTCCAGCATGTATGAAACGATCACTTAGTTTTTCACAAACAATCCGATTGGTTTTATTGGAACTATTTGGTACAATTGTAATGTACGTTTGTGGCCAGCTTTATACAGTGTTGTATATTGTCTAAGTTTGCTAAAAACAAAATTGTGAGGCCAATGATTCTATCTACAAAGCATTATCCCATCACTAACAGTTGTTTATAAATAACTCTTCAGTTATTCTAATAACGAGGACCCTCTTATTGACTGTGCTAGTCAAACGGCTTTAATGTCTGGCGAGGAAAAGGTTAAATCAATTAGATTATTTTAGACTACAGTCAATTTATTTGCTTGTTCTGCTCATTAAAAGGCCGGATGATGTTGTACAGATTCCTGTAAATTAATTGGAAACAAAAAAATCTCTCCAAATGCTGTCATAGTGTTGGATATCAAAAATAAGGAACAAGGACTGTTTGACAGATCCAATTTAATACTTGGTGTACAAACAAACAGAGTAAATGAGAGAGCAATTTGCAGGCAGCATGTTTCTCGTTGCCTAATTTTTCAGTCTTTGGGTCCAGGTGATCAGAGGGACGTGAAGATCTGGGGGTAAATGTATTAAAAGATGATTTTTTCAACTCGACGCTATTCGACAAGTTTGCAGTGAAAATTTAAAGCAGCAATGGCATTAAAGGCATTGTTTTGCCTGTAAAGTCATTGCCGCTTTAAATTTTCACTGCAAACTCGCCAAATAGCGGTGAGTTGAAAAAATCGTCACTTAATACATTTACCCCCCGAAATCACTGAATCAGATTCTTGTGGCTCGTAATGCAGTTATGCAATCTCGGATAATGAACACTACAGTTATGATATGTATAAACGGAGGTTATTTGCGCTGGACACGGACAGGCTTAATCTCAGCCGAGCAACTGATCAGTGATGGATTTTGGCCACTCCAAACTTGCTTACTCTCCCGAGTTTCGAGTCATCCTCCCAGAGCGCAGGTCTTTCTCCCGCCCACTTCCCTAGGAGAGGTGCCTCAATGACGCAATAGGCAGTATTTGGTCTCTATCCCTGCGGTGCTGTAGCGCAAAAGCAGCATTTTGGAGTGAGACTAAAACAACGCGCTTCGCAGTGCCACACTCTTCAGGCACTTGCCCAGGAGATACGACAGGGGAAATTTTTAAAGTTGAGAAATATGTCACACACATAGGTGCCAAATCGCAACTGGCATGACTGGGCACACTAGCGCGGTAAAAAGATTACTCACGCCATTAGCGTTAGTTTTCGGACTCCATGTCCATAATGACGTTATACTCGCCTTTATTTGTAAGCAGGCTTGAAATATTGTGTATTTAGACTGTAAAATGTGTATGCTGCATAGAATATATTATTTCCAACCTTGCAGTGTACTAAGCAAAAAAACAGGGTCCTCATAGAACCCCAGTCGTCTGTGAGAGGGGCTTTTATTAAGCGCGCGCTCTCCTATTCAGGTGCAGTATGAAAGCTTAGGGGCACATTTATCAATATTCACATAAAGTGAAAAGTAGTTTTCAATCCTTATCGCAATGATAAGGATTGAACTACTTCTCACATTTATGTACAGCCCTGCACAGAAACAGCAGTTCCGAAAAACTGCTGTTTCTGCGATGTAAAAAATCATACTTACCCCCCTCTTCGGAAGCGCTGTCTCCAGGTCTTCTCCTCGTTCTTTTCATTCTTCAATTGCGCATGTCCAGTCCCAAGAACTGCACATGCGCACACAGATCCCCTCTCTGTCTCTGCAACGATAGTTGCAGAGAGAGCGCGCTGAGTGACAGGGAGGGATCATGTGATCCCTCCACACATGCGCTGTCCAGCTCTGCTCTTCGGAGCATAGCTGACAGCATTAGATTTCTTACATTCCGATAATGTACGCCAGCTTCAGTTTTTTCGGGACTTGTTAGATTCTGTTGAATGGTGACTGCTCCCAAAAACGAAGAGGAATGCAAAGCAGCAGATATCCATGATATCTGCTGCGATGCACCCTTAATAAACTTGCGGAGGACAGGAGGCACCTTAATAACCCGTTAAAAGCACCATCGTGCTTTCTTAAATATGCCCCTTAGAGAGGAGAGAGTGCAACTGCAGTGAAACGCTGCGTGGATCGAAAGATCGCAATAAGTTCCAATGATACAATCTTTGCGTTCTGCTTTGGTTCTATATTCGTAAATTCCAAATTTCACTGATTATAGCTGGTACTTTGATGGCCAATTGATTCTGATGTGTGGAATGTTTTTTTTGCCAGACTGTGAACCCTAAAGGACAAATTCTTTAAGCATAACATGCTAATATAAGTGTTAGAAATTTTGCATAACTCTACTTTCTCTTGGGTAAGAAAGAGACACCTGCTTAATAAAATACTTTCTCAAGGTTTTATATAATCCCTCAATGTATGCTATAAGCAAACTCAGTTGGCTGTGTCTGCTAGCTCCTTGTCTGCTCTCATATTTTCGGTCCTTCCCTGAGCTATCCACGCCCGGCAGTGAAGTCACATCCCACCCCCATGACTTCACTCACGTTCTATATCACTAGGACCCCTACTCAATACCCATCGTCAACAACTAAACTATATTGCAACAATTGAAAATCTTGTTGTGCCACAATTTGACAAGAACAGTTCCCCGGGCAGCTGAGTGACAGAGGGGCCCGATAGTCTGGTTGCCTCTGCATGACCCGGCTTTGTAGAGCTGTACATACGCTCAGATTACAATGTATAGTACAGTCTACATCAGCTTGTTGATTTCTGCATGGGACTTGTAGTCCAGCTTGTTGATTTCTGCATACTGGGACTTGTAGTCCAACACTCGATGGTCAGTTCATGCAGAGTATGGTTAAACCTATTGCTCCACGACAGCTGGGGAACCACAGTCTGCCTCTGTTCTGCATAGAATAGTCCTATGGATATAACTTAAGTGGTTACATGTGTACTGTAGCTGAAAATACAGTACTAAGAATAAAATGATAACACTGGTTACATACATCACTGAAAATTGAACATATAAAGGAGAGTGAAGCTCTAACACAACTGTGTTTGTGTACAATAATGTGTTTACCTAGTTGCTGCCTCTTTATAACTGGGTAACTCACCCCAGGCTGCATCTAGCAATATTGGAAAAAGTGTCTTAGGTTTCCATGCAGCAGGAGCCATTTTTTGGAAGCTCAATTTAATTAAATACTATGCTCTTGAAACAACTAAAATGGCTCCCATATTGGAGACAAGTCTGGATGGACTTATTGGTATATTCCGGAGAATCTCGCGATTCGAGTCTGGATGTTGGGTTGGTCTTCTTGGCTTTCTCACCACTTAATTAATGAAAAAAGGGGATTTGAAGGAAAATCTCCTTTATTTGTAAATAAGAAAAATATAACATATGCTGCAAACTGATCCACACCAGCTCAGCCACTGAATGAATGAATTGACTGGGACTCTCCTTAGCTGCTCACCCAATCACAAACTGTTTCCCACAGTGGCTACAATGTGACTGGCTGGTGGTGAGAAGAGTCCCAGAGACTCAATGCTTTGATCAACATCAACAGAGAGTCATCGGTTCTCTCTTGATGTGGGGGAAAAAAATCAATTATCAATGCTGTGGAGCTCCATTTATGTCAATAGCCCATTCATTTTAATGGGATTTCTACATTTTGCTCACACCCCATTGAAATGAATGGACCATAGAAATGAATATCCCATTATAATGAATGGCCCATTGAAATGAATGACCAATTGAAATGAATGGCCCATTAAAATAAATAGGCCACTGAAATGAATGGAGGAGAAACAGCACAAATGCTCTTATTAATTCCACAATTGTGCACAATTTGCACCCATGGAGATGAAGCGTTGTATATGCATTACAAAAATGTCAGTCAGGTGCACTGGTTCAATGGCAGTTGTGACATTTAGCAAAAATATATGAGTTTCATGACAATGTTTTAGAACCACAATAATGTAGGACATAGATATTTATACTTCTCAGGACGAGCATGGATCAACTGTGCTTTGATTTCCATTTGTTTTTGCACAGACAGCAACAAAGCAAAATAGATCTTTTATTACATGACTAGACTTCTGACCATCGCCACAAGTCTGAAAGTGATGACAATTACCTCTTACACCCCCCCTCCACACCTACATTATTCTGCAGGAGTATGCATAATATCTTCTTAAGTCTTCTCCTTCACTTGAAACACTTGTGCTTGCCCTGGTCACTCATAACAGAGATGGGAGGTTGTTGATGTAATTCGACAAGCGGTGGGTTTTAAACGTATGAAAAATTTCACCATAACCAACCTGAGGCTCTCGAGGTGTTGTGAAACTACAAGCCCCAGCATGCTTTGCCAGTAGATAGCTAGCTGACAGCTGGCAAGGTATTCTGGGACTTGTAGTTTCACAACATCGGGAGAGCCACAGGTTGGCCAGGCCTGGACTAGAGGATTATGACACTACTACAAATATAAAAGTTTGTAGCATTTAAGATGTTAAGGTACTGTCAGGCTGATGTAAGCAGCATCTCTACTACTCCATTCACAAAATGAGTTACCCCAATTACTGATCTGTTGCTAAATCTTTTTTATTCTCCCCGTTCACCAGTCTCTCCCCTTCCCTTTATCCGCGTGTCTACACCTCTTTCCTTCCATCCTCGCTCCTCTTTTCATAAAATTAATTTCCTCAAAGCTACTAAAAGCTCAGTTATCTGAGATATAGACGCCAGACAGACTAAACGAAACTCCATTGGCTTTCCACTTCATTTCCACATCAAAAGGCTCAGTGTGGAGCAGACATGCCATTGATAAGCAAGCTGAGATGGAATCATTTTATGTTTTACAGTATTCCTGATTTCCACGCTGTGGCATTGATTACTCGGATAATTATTTTAGGCGACTTCAGACAATATCTGCAAAATGATCCTCTTAATATTCTATTTTCACTTACTGTTCTGTGACAATAGTATACAACAAAACACCTTAGTCTATCCACCCTCATAAGCATACCTCAAAACATTTATAAAGAGAAAATCGGGACAAAATAAACCCAACCCGTCTTCAATCTGCCCAAAGCACACACTTCTTCATCATCATCATTTATTTATATAGCGCCACTAATTCCGCAGCGCTGTACAGAGAACTCACTCACATCAGTCCCTGCCCCATTGGGGCTTACAGTCTAAATTCCCTAACACACAACCAGACTATGGTCAATTTGTTAACAGCCAATTAACCTACCAGTATGTGTTTTTGGGAGTGTGGGAGGACACCGGAGCATTCGGAGGAAACCCACGCAAACACGGGGAGAACATACAAACTCCACACAGATAAGGCCATGGTCGGGAATTGAACTCATGACCCCAGTGCTGTGAGGCAGAAGTGCTAACCACTGAGCCACCGTGCTGCCCACCCAATCACGCCCACTTATTGGAGAAAAGTTCCGACCCTTTCAAGATCCATGAATCAGGACAGTCCCGACAAAATTAAGGCAGTTGGGAGATATGGGAAGGAGTGAAATGCATGAATTAAGGCATAACTAAGGCTCTGATGAGCAGTGTTTTAGGTAAAAAAGAGAAAAAGTTGTATTCATTATGAAGTCGATCCACAGTGATGGAAGACAGGACTTTGAAGTGACATTTTTTCGATTGCAGGTGTCAGCTCTCTCCATTGTAGACCACAAACCTTCATAATGTCACAGAAAGATACTCATCAAAAATCGGAATGAGGGCGTTCACCTGTCTATGTACACAGCAGACAAATAGACATGTTTCTGCAAAAACGAATGCACTAAGCCTTCACATCTGTACCCTAGGTGTCTTTTTATACGTTTGATACACACAATTGCCTGGAGATTGAGCAACATGATTTTCACGGAAGCTGAGGCTATGATGTCTGATTAAAAGCAGTGAATTGTGTCGTCAGCAGAAGAATTTCAATACCAGAAAGGAATAGTAAGCATGTATTACCTTATTGCAGAGAACAGCAGCTGGTATCACTTCAAATAGCTCAACATATATTTTAGGTACCAATAACCTTCATCAGAAACTGTAAGATCGCTGAAATCTGACCATCAGTCATGGCGTAATAGAACAATATACTAACATAGCTTTCTACAGTGGTTAAAATGGTAAAATATGGATAGTAAAATGCAGTACAGTTCATGTGTCATATTATGTTATATCAGGCATTGCTGTGGTGTCGCCCCCAAAACGAAAGTCCGCAAGATTAAATACCATCAATTTAACCAAGACTTTGATTTAAAATAACCAGGTATCCGACAGTTCTAAGCATTCATCCCTAAACTGATGACACAACAAAATCCGGTTCCATAAACTCATAGACAAACCTTTGCATCCAGAACCCTAATAAAACTGCACGATCACCAGTCACCCCTCATGTTGTGTCTAACGTACCATAACTAACATCCAAAACATGGTATAATTAAGAACAAGGATTGCGCTGTGACATACGGTCATTATTTGATACATTTCAGGGAAACTGCAACAATATTCTCCCTGATACTCTGTGTCTGTTTAATTAGTCCTTTGCCTGTGTGTTGCATGGCTGACTCGTTTCATCTCTCTCTGATCTCGACACATCCCCCCTAAACACACACCTTCCACAGTTCATTGGATTCTCAGCTTGGGAATTCCCATGCTTCTGCACCAGTCATGTGTAGTAAGCAGTGGGATAATATCAGAGATGCCTGTAAATTCCGTCCTTACCTGCTTCCTCCATTCTGCGAAGGCAAAGCATCAGATTCCTCCACCAGCTTGGCATGGCAGTGACCAGGACAGCAGGGAGAGCTGAGAGGAGTCGTGATGATGTGTAGCAGAGAAGGAGTGATGGTGCTAAGCTTCCAGCGTGCAGCCCATCTCCTGCCTGCTCTGCACAGAGAGCCCTCACTCTCTACTCCACAGAACGGGGGGCTCAGGCGTGCAGCCTCTCCACATGTTACCCTGCAGTGAATGTACACAGAGGGGAGCACACAGATGGCTCTGCTCAGGCCAGCGTGCCGGGTGACTTAATGCTGCATGACGGCTTCGCCATTTATATTTTCTGCAAAAAAAAAAATTGTAAAAAAAAATTAACCACTTTGCTGCCTGCCTGGCTATAGCAATAAAAGGGGTATATAATAAATGGATATTACACCTCTTGTCATGCCAGCCTCCCCTCTTTCTGCTGGATGCTATTAAGTCTATTTCCAACACTGTATAATATTTCCATGCAGTCATCTCGCATAGGTCTGCGTACACCGCTAGACAAATTGAATTTATAACTATTTGGAACAAAATGACTCATCTCATTCCCATTAACATGTCATGCCCTGTAATGAAAATAAATGTGCTGCACGGAGTATTGATGAGCATTCAAGGCTTTCTAGTTGTCTATTTTAGTCCCAAAAAAACAACAATTTGAATACATGAAAACTCTGGAGTATATTTACTAAAGTGAGGGTTTGAAAAAGTGGAGATGTTGTCTATAGCAACCAATCAGATTCTAGTTATTATTTGTTTAGTACATTCTACAAAATGACAGCTAGGGGTAAATGTATTAAGCTGAGAGTTTTCTGGCGGGTTTGAAAAGTGGAGATGTTGCCTATAGCAACCAATTAGATTCTAGCTGTCATTTTGTAGCATGTACAAAATAAATGATAACTAGAATCTGATTGGTTTTTCAAACCTGCCGGAAAACTCTCAGCGTGATACATCTCCCCCCCAGAATCTGATTGGTTGCTACAGGCAACATCTCCACTTTTTGAAACCTGCACTTTAGTAAATATACCCCTCTGATGTGTTGCTTTTATGTGGCAAAGTTCATACATTGAACATAGGTGTGGAGGTGAACAGAAGTACGATACCATTCAAATCAATTAATGGAATCCTGTTCAATAAACGAAAAGCGCGCCAAAACCACACACGCTTTTTAGCGCAAATTTGAATGAATGAAAAAGCCAAAAAAAAATCGGAAGTCTAACTTTCTGGCTATTGCGCTTGCAGATTCTCCAGTAGCGATGGACGGCGAAGGACCCCATGAAAAAAGTAAGGATGGTGTTAGTTTTTTAGGCTGGTGGCAACAAGCAAAGTTTGTCACTGCTTGATAAATTGCTCACCTTGCAGTCCCCATGGAGTTCTATCGGGACTGCGGTAGCCATACAAAATAGGCTAATGCAGAAAAATCTCCAATTTCTCCTGCGTTAACCCTTTGATAAATCAAGAGATGATCTGCGAAAGCAGCTGCTTTGATGAGATTTGGGGGCTATTGCAGTTTGCTAAATAGGACCCTTAGTTCAAGTAGTTATAGTGACTGCAAAGTTTATCTTGTTCAGCAACATTAATTAATCCTTTATCTTTCTACATTTTATCTTGTGATTGATATTACTGCACTATTTTGTGCATGTGGTGCACTTAAGGACTCCGAGTTGGAAGTACGTACGTTTTTTGCTTTGAGTACAATACACATCTCTGTACCGAAAATGCCTACGCATACAACAATATATACATTTTTGAATATAGTGAAATTGTGTCCTCTTACACCTGAAAAAGGTGGAACAGGGGCGGGTAGTGGTGAGCGAGTACCATAAGGGGCGTGTTCTTGTAATTGCAACATAATTACACATGGACACATTCGCAGAAACGGCTTTTCGGAGGCGGATATCTTGCGGGCGCTCAAGGACTGATGCAATGATACGTAGTGACAATCAGCACGATCAGCGGAATTATCTAGCCGCTCCTGATTAGCTATGTCTTGATGGGGGAGTGGTCATGTCTCGATGTGGGCAAGGCCAGGTATCAGTGGGGGCGTGGTCTTGTCCCCAGAGCTCTGCCGAGGTCTGTAAAGTGCTACCTTGCCCGTTAGTTTCCCCAACATTCCCACCCACAGGACAAACATGCCCCTGGGCGGGACAGCGACACAGAGCCCTAAATTCGGAACATCGTCTGTGCTATCCAGGTTTTAGAGCTACAAGATACAATAATGTTATGAATTCTTCAATTAGCCAATGCAACTTGTACTCTAATATGGTGCAGGAGTGTAATAATCATTAAGAGCATTCACATGCAATATGTTTAGGTGTTCTTTCATTTAGTGTGCAATTGATAAGGAGCAATAAAGGCAATTTTGGCCCCTATTAACTAGATAATCTTAAGGTTTTTTTTTATATGAAAAACGATGGCACCACGTTCATCTATAGCAAAATGAGAGGGCAGCCACCTTTTATACAAGATAAAATGTACATGCTCTATAACGAGGAATATTTACTAACAACGAACAAGAGACTACGGGCTGGATTTACTAAATGGTGGGTTTGAAAAAGTGGAGATGTTGCCTATTGCAACCAATCAGATTCTCTCTGTCATTTATTTAGTACATTCTACAAAATGACAGCTAGAATCTCATTGGTTGCTATAGGCAACATTCTGGAGGGACTCAAGAAAGGAGCAAATTACCCCCTGTCTGTACAGAAAGGTGCTACACTGCTGCGACTGGCTATGTAAAAGCATACTAAACACAACAGGAATTATATGTAGAACACACAAGAGAAAACAATGGGGTAGATTTAGCCAACCAATCAGATTCTAGCTATCATTTTGTAGAATGTACTAGATACAACTAAGAATTAACTAATTCTGGACATATTACACTATGTTATCCTTTCGTCTCTGAGCTCTAGTGTGAATCGGGTCTCTAATGAAGAGGAGCTGCAATTATAACAGATAAGCTTGAATTTTTTACTACTTGGTACGCGGCCACAACACACTTGAATATATGTGTTACTTATAATGTGGTATCACACTATGTTTGGAGCTTCTCTCCTTATTTGTACTAGATACATGATAACTAGAATCTGATTGGTTGCTATAGGCAACATCTCCACTTTTTCAAAGTAAATCTAGCCCTCAATGTGCAGCAATCCATAGATACTAGGTTCTCACACAATCCTAATAAAAAGCCTTCTGGTCAGGAAACATGTTGGTTCTAGTGTCATCAATTGTCCGCAATAAACTCTGTGTTTTCTTTTGCTTGATCAGCCCAGGGAGCAGAGAATTTTGAACATCATTAGTATATAGTTAATTAACGTTTTATTTTTGCTACATTTATCAAAGCACACTAACCAACGCAGCAAAAAGATGATAATGAATTCTCAAAGGGCAACTATGACCAGTATCAACATTTTTTACCGGGACTCTTAAAAATAAGGAATTTGGTTGTGCAGTTGGTCAAAACTGAAAAACAGGGATACTTCCAGGAACAAATCATAACAACCTGAGACTTTCGCTGGAAGTTACCAACTGTAATACTTTTCCTAAATCTGGGCCTGTCCCCTGCACAGAGTGGAGGCAGCCACTGTGTGCGATGACCGAATTATTCATGAGAATGCAGGTTATTCATTCGCTGGGACCCAGTGACATCACTGAGCCACAGGGTTCCTCTATGATGTCACTAGTTGCCAGTTACTGGATAGGCTGCATTCAAATATAGGTTCGACCATGAAAGTGGCTGCCTCCACTGCGTCCATAACAACGTTCCTCAATGCGAGTACTAAGTCCTAGAGACACCAATCACTTTCTCCTCCAATCCCTGCCGTCACCGTTATCTCGGCACGGACAAGCGATGCTTTGAAAGGCGCCCCCTGCCTCAGTACACACTGACCTACAGGTGTGGAACTGTAATTAAACACTTGTATAAACAGCCTTTTCACTGGGATCATCGTCCACGACAGCGTCCTAGCCTTTATTTATCTTGCCGTCAGTCTTATTTGTGTTACATTACGCATCCCTCCAAGCAGAGGTTGCCCCTGTTTGCTTTTAGAGGTGTTTTTTTTTCTATTACAACTCCTACGATTGTAGATTCTCTTTTTCTCTATTTTAAAAACACGAAAAAAGCCGCATGCTTGTGTTTCTCCGGCTCAGTGAAATCAAATGCGATTTGATCTCTTCTGCCATAATGAACAGCATACTGATGAGCTCTCTACCACGGAATCAATTATCCCCACTCGATTCACTTCTAACAATGCCCGGCCATGATAATACGCCTGTTTATTTAAGCTTCCGCTAATTTCTTTGTTAACATATTAGACTCTGAGAAACCCATAGTAAAAGCAATATGAGCTGCAAGCTCCCAAGGGCTTGTCTTCAACAGACCTCCTTGCAGAGAGGAGATAAGGGCCGCTTGGCCTGGATCATCGACGTCTATTCCTTTTAAATCTCAAGTGATCTTTTTCATTGTAGGGCTGTGCGGCTAAGGCAGCCGGGTTTGTATATTTCAATGTGAAGTCATATAGTTATGTATTGCAGTCTATAGAACAGGCTGCTTACGTTTTGGGGAACCTGTATGGGGTCTCTGGGTTGAAACCCCAAATTGAACGCTTCTGGGTAACAGCAATCTGATTTTGCACAAGGGTGAAAAAAACCTTAGTGGGTGTTTGTGTCCACTATATGGTGATAAAACCGCTATTGCCAACAATATTCTCTACTGGTGGTAGGATACCTTTACATGGGAAATCTTATTTAACAAGTTACAAGTACCTTTGCAATACCTATTCTACTATTGTCATTTTTATTCTTTTATTTCTTAGAATAAAGCATTTTTTAAGAGTGAATATTTTTACATATTTTTCAATTTATTGTAATACATTGTATCTAGTTTTTTTTTTTAAAAAATTAAAAAAATCCACATTAGTGATACTGAAAGAGCAAATCTGGTCTTGTAGGTCCACTGTGCATTGGCGAGTCAGCTAGCTTTCACAAGCATGTGTCCAAGCTGTTTTGGTGAGGGATTTTAAAATCAGTCTTAACGCCGGAGAAAGGGGCCTATTGATAACCAGGCAAGTGACAGAACCAACAGGGCACCTGTTGGTTTTTTTGGGGAAATGCAGTAATATCCTATTTCCAATATTTATGTTTGTCTGGGTACAATTGAATTACAGATTTCCACTCACCAGGACAAATTCTTGTGACAACTTGAATGCATGGAGAACAACCTCCGAAGAGAGAGCACCAAGCGGCAAACGGTGGCAGCATTGTGGTGACAGAGCTCTCTCCAATAAAAATAAAAGATCAATAGAGTGGTCCGTTGGAAAGGTACAGGGGTATACCATAGGAGAGGCATTTATGTAGGTTTGATCAGAGGAGGGGATCATAATCTGGCTCTGGTAGTTTTGCCTAGGGTTCAGTACAGTCCTGAACCAGCTCTGCCAGTGACAAGCCCTCCATAGACGTGTACATGGGTAGTCTCGTAGGGACACTACTTATGAGTCAGACAAAGTCAGGTGAGTCTTTGGCCACCAGTAAAATAATCCTCAGATTTAAAGCTAGTCCAGGAAACCCCTCACACAAAACCCAGCAGAGCCCTCCAAATAATTTTTACCTGCATAGAAGTAGAAATTGTTACAGGTCCTGTAAGTAGAAACCTTGAACCTTTTAGCCTTACAAACCACACAGTGTCTATTTACTATAACAAAGCACAGTATTAGTTTACTTGCTAGAGAGATATAAGACGTTATTAATGTTATTATATCTACTGCAAGATGTACTAGATGTGACTAAACCCAGCTTAACATGTATTATAATATGAGAAACTCACATTTTCTGCTTTTAATACAGAGTAGAGTATTTAATACAGAGTACAGCTTGGAGTAGCTATAATAGCATTAATAATGTATTTGATGAGTGCAGAGGATAATTGTCTATTTGTGTGTACAATGTTGTCACAGCCATCTTGCTCCCCAGTTCCATTTTTATTTATTTAAGGTAATTAAATACTTGTAGAGCATAATATTATATAGCATTTTTGTTTTATAGATAGATAGATAGATAGATGGATGTTAGATAGATAGATATGAGATAGATAGATAGATAGATAGATAGATAGATAGATAGATAGATAGATGTTAGATAGATAGATATGAGATAGATAGATAGATAGATAGATAGATAGATAGATAGATAGATAGATATGGGATAGATAGATAGATAGATAGATAGATAGATAGATAGATAGATAGATAGATAGATAGATATGAGATAGATAAGATAGATAGATAGATGGATGTTAGATAGATAGATAGGAGATAGATAGATAGATAGATAGATAGATAGATAGATAGATAGATAGATAGATAGGAGATAGATAGATAGATAGATAGATAGATAGATAGATAGATAGATAGAAAGATAGATAGATAGATAGATAGATAGATAGATGATAGATAGATAGATAGATAGATAGATAGATATGAGATAGATAGATAGATAGATAGATAGATAGATAGATAGATAGATAGATAGATAGATAGATAAATAGAAAGATAGATAGATAGATAGATAGATAGATAGATAGATAGATAGAAAGATAGATAGATAGATAGATATGAGATAGATAGATAGATAGATAGATAGATAGATAGATAGATAGATATGAGATAGATAGATAGATAGATAGATAGATAGATAGATAGATAGATAGATATGGGATAGATAGATAGATAGATATGAGCTAGATAAGATAGATAGATGGATGTTAGATAGATAGATAGGAGATAGATAGATAGATAGATAGATAGATAGATAGATAGATAGATGTTAGATAGATACGAGATAGATAGATAGATAGATAGATAGATAGATAGATAGATAGATATGAGATAGATAGATAGATAGATAGATAGATAGATAGATAGATAGATAGATAGATAGATATGGGATAGATAGATAGATAGATAGATAGATAGATAGATAGATAGATAGATAGATAGATAGATAGATATGAGATAGATAAGATAGATAGATAGATGGATGATAGATAGATAGATAGATAGATAGATAGATAGATAGATAGATAGATAGGGAGATAGATAGATAGATAGATAGATAGATAGATAGATAGATAGAAAGATAGATAGATAGATAGATAGATAGATAGATAGATAGATAGATAGATAGATAGATAGATAGATAGAAAGATAGATAGATAGATAGATAGATAGATAGATAGATAGATAGATAGATAGATAGATAGATATGGGATAGATAGATAGATAGATAGATATGAGATAGATAAGATAGATAGATGGATGTTAGATAGATAGATAGATAGGAGATAGATAGATAGATAGATAGATAGATAGATAGATAGATAGATAGATATGAGATAGATAGATAATTAATTTTATATATAATTTTTAATGAGCATCATTTTACACCAATGACCACTTACTTTGGCAGATCAGTCACCGGCCAACCAGATTTCTAGCCAGCCACAGCCACAATTGTAATTGGACCAGCCTGATCAGGTGATGACAAGGAATGTTGGTGGTTTTAGGACCACATATGCAGAGATTTGTGACCAATGAGGAAGCTGAACACCTGTCAGAGAAAAATCATTAGTATTCGTTAAACATGAAATACTGATTAGTCTTTGAAATATAAAGAACTGAACTGACATAGTGTTACTTCTGTACAAAGACAGCAGGGGACAATACAAACATATCATGCCTGATACGGGGTCTTCCTACCCTTCTATCCTCCTCGCTGGCAGTGAAATGGACTAAAACAGGAAACCCGATTCTAAGCCTATTTGATCAATTTCTATAATTGCCTAGTAAAGTATATCAGATAAGATAATCTGCACAGAGGACTCTGTGTCTCTGCATATTTTAAGGACAGCCCTGGCCATGTATTATTGTCTGCGGAGGTAGACAAAAGGCAATTAAAAGTGTCTGCAGTTATCCTATCCTATATAATTGTTTTTTCTAGAAAACTGTTATTTTATTTAAACATTTATGATTTTAATGAGTGCTCTTGCCATCCTTCCTATTCTCCTTTATTTGACTTGGGCAACTTGTGGCTCAACAGCTATTGTGGACTACAAGCCCCAGCATGGCCTTCCGGCAATAATCCTCGGCACAGTCCCATAAAAGGCTGGGTAATCTGTGTCTCTTCAATTGATCTGGAACTACAAGTCCATATGTCCAGCTACATCACAGCTAGAGACGGCGAGATTGCTGACCGCTGTCTGCTATTGTTTTTCAGTGGTCGAAGTAGACATTAGAAGTGGCGGTTTGGAAACTATAATGGGAATGTAAGTGAATGGAATTTGATAGTTTCACAATGAAGGCAGAAGGACAAGTGACGGTATGACATACCCCCATATACCCCCCACTTCCACCACTGGTTTATTTTCAATTTCACCTTCTTGATAGGAAATTCAGCTGCAGACTCTCTATCTCCTGATTGTATGTTTAGCTGTACGATGCCCCAGTAACACTCTGAGCTTTGTAACAATAGCCAGGGATCTGCTCCGCCTGCGGACATCTGATAACATGATTCATTTAATGACATTGGGTATTGGACAAGAATTCCGCGCTGTGAGGCTGTGTTGGGGATACAGTTGTTTGCCGAGGAAATGGTTACAGAGATGAATTCAGCATCTCCGATGCAATTATAACTGTACGGTTCAAGCAGCAGACTGGAGAGGACTGTTAACCCCTACAAGTATTTCCATGATTATTTAATAGCCTTTTAATAACATCCACATCAGCTTGTTTATGAGGGGATTAAAATGACATGTTGAAGTGGTAAGTCAAGAATTACATTCGTATTCAGATAGGGATTTTACTGCAAAGGATATTGAATAGGAAGTTATTCCTCTTCAATATTTCAAAGGTAATTGAAACATTAAAAGCATCCCTAAAACTCATAGTATAAATTGCAACATAAAGGGAATTTCACATAGACAAGAACTGCTCTTTAACGTATAGTGACTAGTGACATTAGGGCAATACAGTGCTATAGATCTATCAGGCTTTCAGATGAACAATGAATCATTTTCACTCAATATAACACAAACATAATTTAATTAAAGGGTTTGTCCGCTTGCTCTCCAACTTTACAAAGTGTCTTTGGTGCGGGTTAAACCCCTATTCCCTATACCTGGAGAAGGAGCAGTGATTTTGAGTGCTGTACTGGATACTGGGTGGGTAATTTTAACCTGTCTGGGCTGGGAATGTGTAGTGAATGTGACACCTGATTGGACAGGAGCCACAGCCAATCCAATCTGAGCTGTTGCTACATTCATTGCACACCACTTGTCTTAGCAGACTGAAGCATTCAAAGCTTCCTGCTATTTCAGATGTAATCTATAACTATCAGTTATTGGCTGGTGCCTCATGGATTTGGGGTGTTTTAAAAGGTTAACAGCACTTTCAACCGCACACTGCAAATATAATGTGCTGCTGGCAAACAATCAGATATTAGTTATGACAGGCAAAAGAAAATGAGATAAAAAGTAAATGATAGAATCTATTGCACCAGATGATATTATAAAGTGGAATTCTGACATGTCTGACACCTGTCAAAGATTTCTTATATTTCTAAAACAATCCTGGAGGAAAAATACTTAAAAAAAATGTATTTAATCACTTTCAAAGTTAAACCCAAAACTTAATGATAGTTTGATCCAACAGGCAAAGACATCTTGAAATGGTTACAATCTATTGTAAGAGTTCTGTTGCTATGACATCGGATGTTACACTCTTATCAAACTCACTGTAAGATATTTTCCTCTGCTAGTAGACATTATAGGCTGGAAAGACTGTATTCTTCTTCAGTAGGCTCACTGATAAAAAGTACTTAAAATTGCTTCCTCTGTTATTAAACCCTTATGTAAAATACCTCAATTCTAATCTGCTCCTTAAACTATTATTATTTACAAACCAATCCCAATGCTTGGTTAGAAAATTGTATCAGTTGCCTTGAAAGTTCCTCACTCTACAAAGATTGTTAGGAGCAACTCCAGCTACTGGGTGCAAAATTTGCACTTGAAAAAATCACTTTGTGCTGCAAGAGCAAAATGTGATATGCACAACGTCATTTAGAGTGGTGAGGTCGGTGCGCATTGGCTCAACTCTAGAAAGCAATAAAAATAAAGCTGACCAGTGTGTGTGTGTAGCAAGCAAGAGCATGCTAAAAAAAAACTGTTTTGCATTTGCACCACTTGAACAAAATTCTGCACCAGGGCAAAAATTTGCAACTAAGAGTAAATCAACCCCCAACTTGTCCAATCTGAAGTCTATACAACCAGAGTGGGTGATTTTGATTGCACGTCTTCTATTCCAAAATAAAACAAATTTCATGCCCAAATTGTAATGTTTGGGCATCTTTAAACTGTTACATATGTAAAGGTGATTGTTATATAAAGCAACGTGGCTTTTAGTCATCAATACTACTATGGCTACACATAAAAAATAAACATTTTTCCTTCACTGTTTTAAAATACAGAGAAATGACGAGGGTAACATATCTGTAAGGATGTCTGGATGTTTTTAAATTGACATTATTCATCATAGTAGGGGATAATTAACTGCGATTCTAAGTAATCCTAAATTTTGTATCCTTCAGATTACCAGCCTGTACTTACCTTGTTATGGGGGAATTATCACAAACTTCTTGTGTTCCAAATTAAACCACATCGCTGTCCAGCACAAATGGTGCTGAAACCAGATGAAAACCAGAGAGTTAAAGGTAACCAGTGCTGTAAAGTGTACTTAACCCACATACAAGTCTGCAAAAGTAAGAAAAGTTAGTTTACCCCATTTTAGATGCAGCGTGGTGCTTATAATTGTATCCCAAAGAACAGAAACCAATAGAATGTGACAAATGGGTGATGAGTCAGATACACAGAATAGGAATAATTAGGATACACGGGAGAGAAAAGATTCAACTTCACACAGGACAGAAATAACATGAAGAAATAGAGCAGAAATGACCAGATAATGGGGATAGAAGTGTGCTGGCTACACAGAATAAAAAGGAACTGAGACAGCTGGGATTTACAATGATTACAGTAAGTAGTGACATAACTGACATCCTGGGTAGACATAAGATCACTTAATAGACAACATGTGTCTGAGAAGGAAAAAACATGATATACAAGGAGATTGCGGGGGTGTTTACAGGCTGACAATGAATTGGATACGCAGGGCCTGGTTCATGTCAAGCAACTTGGATGTAAGTTCCATATTTTAAAAGAGCGCGCAACTTGTTCTTAGCGCTGCCCGTACTGAAATCCTAACGTAACTCAATATACCGTATTTCCTCATGTATAAGACGCTCCCATGTATAAGACGCACCTGTATAAATCATGTGAAAAAATTGAAGATAATGTTTATAGTCTTTTGCAGAGTAATTGGTGACTACAAAAAACATTATCCTCAATTTTTTTCACAGAGTAATTGTGCAGCGGGTACTACAGAGAGGAGAGACGGAGTTCTAACCCTATTGCTAATTCTGCCTTACTTTGTCAGATGCTTCCTCTGTCCGGTAAAGTCTTCTTTCTTCTGTCCGTTCTGATCCTGATGCTGGAAAGTCGCTCACTGTCCTCTTCGCGATGACCGCATGTCCAATCAGGACTTTGACAAAGTCCTGATTGGACAAAACGCCAAATGCAGAACTTGGAAGTGTGCGTTCCAAATGCGGTTCACGCACCACATCCGGTCATCGCGAAGAGGACGGTAAGGGACTTTCCAGCATCAGGATCAGAACAGACAGAAGAAAGAAGACTTTACCGGACAAAGGAAGCCTCTGACAGGGTAAGCGCTACTACCACTGTATAAGACGCACCCAGTTTTTAGACCCAAAATTTTGGGGAAAAAGGTGCGTCTTATACATGGGGAAATACGGTAGGTTATTATTTTAATATGGGTGGAAATGGGAGGGCTGTCAAATTTTAGCCCAGAGGGCAAGACTGGACTCAGCAGCCTATTTTGTAGCTCTCCAGCTACGTGTAATTTCTAATTCAAAGACTATGCGGATATGAATTGATTGCAATTGCGCTCATTGGCACGTGCAGTTTGGATCACGCAAGATACGCTACACAAGTGGACATACATGCAACATGAATCAGGCATGGTGGCTTAGTGGTTAGCACTTCTGTCTCACAGCACTGCAGCACGGAATTGGTGGCGCTATATAAATATCTGATGATGATGGTGCAGACATCAGTTAGATTATTACACATTAAATTGGGTGGTGATGAAATGTAAATTGAGAGTTGAATATGTAAAATATATAAAATTTGTATGTAGAAGTCTTTAGGGCTGATAGACAACTCGGAATTTAATCATGCTGGGTGTTATTTCTTATTTTATCCTACTTGGATTATAAAGATTTTCATTTGGATTACAAGACAAGAACAAGATTCCTGAAAGGGGGATTCCACACATAAGTGGTAGTAGAAAACATACATTAAATTGGAACTTTTACTGAGACAAACACATTTGATACATCATGCTGGGACTTGTAGTTCCATATCAAGCTTGCAAGCCAACACAATTTTCAAGGAAAGAGATTTCTAATTTTATGTTTGATAATAGCATACATACAATATACACACAACTACATAAATGCAGAATGTATGAACAGTGGACATGAACTGAATTCAATCAGACGGTATAATACAAATGCAGGTTTGAATAAGAGGGATTTGTACCACAAGTGCAGTTATTTTTGTTTTAACTTTGGAAACCTGAAAACCTCTACACATCCCTGACTCAAAATTCATATTGAAGGTGTATTTCTAAAAAAAACATTTAACTATGGGATAGAATAATAAAAGCTGATGCTGGACCAGTAAAGCTGGGTACACACTACACGGTTTTCGTCCAATAATCGGCTCAATCAGCCGACATACGACCGCTCGTTCAAAAGTCGGGTCAGTGTGTGCAGTGACACGATGGTCGAAAGTCTGCCCAAATGGACGATTGTCGCCTCATTTGGTTGGTCGTACCGTTTAATATTTTCGTTCCAATCTCGTTTCCGTTGTGTAGTGCGTAGAAACTTCCGACCAATGTTGCTTCAGTGTGTACGAAATTGCAATCATTGCTCATGACAACATGGCTGTAATAAGTCGCTAAAGGGACGTCCGCTCTTCCCTTTATCGTCCTAAACAAGGCTAGTGTGTATGCAGTCCATGGACCGAGCGATCGGACCATCGATCGCATGTAAAATCGCTTGGCATAAAAAGTTGGTTGAAATTTCTGTAGTGTGTACCCAGCTTAACATAGACAGATATATGCCAAAACACTGACAGCAATTCCACACCTACTGCACGACAATCATAAAACTGTGGCACTAGGTCTATACATTTGCTGCAGTACTATGAAACCCAAAAAATGTGCCCGTCTTTTTCCTGTTCTTGATATTCAGTTTCCATTAATTTAATACCTTAAAAACATTGCTATTTCTAGTTAAGCTAATATTGCTTTTTCTAGTTATATTTATTACTAAAAATACCACAAGTGTATACTTGGTATGGAAAATGCTTATATAGGTTGCAAGTGCTGACTTTATTTTATTTTATCCAGATGAAAATAAAAGTTATTTTATTCATATTGTAACAATCTATGGTTTGCAAGCGTGTTATGGAACTACAAGTCCCAGCATGAACTATCGATTTTGGGACCTATAGTCCCACCATAGCTGGAGAGCCACAAGTTGCCTATCTGTTACTCCTGGGAAGTATGTGGTACATTTCTTAGGTTGTGAAGTCCCCCTTTTTTCAAACCATTCACGGCTACTTTTTCTGTGGTGACCTTCGCAATATTGCGCGGGAAGTCGATTTACCAAGCTGTGCCCTCCACAACATGGCTGCCACGTCGATACTCTTATGGGGTGACCTTCACAATATGGCGCTGGAAGGCGGCTTACCTATCCGTTACCTCCACAACATGGCGCCCGCAGTTATACTTCTTATAGACCTCCACAACATGGCGCCCGCAGTAATACTTCTTTTTGACCTCCACAACATGGCGTCCGCAGTAATACTTTTTGACCTTCACAATATGGCGCCCGTAGATCTCGCAGTTGCAGTGAAATACTGCTTTGCGGCTCTGTGGTAATAATAAAGATGGCGGATTAAGGGAGACCTGTAGGGCCGGTATTGTGATTTTAACTTCTGTGAACATTACTGTAGTCGGAGCTATGGATAAGAAGAAGAAGTTGCTGGATGTGACGGCGTCCTCAGTGAGTGAGAGAACTGTCCTGTCATAGCTGTGAGGTCACATGATCTCTGCTGTACCTCACAAGAGCACTCCTCAATGGCAGCCTGCTATGCCAGCCTGTGGCTAGCTATCTGTTGTGGTACTAGAAGTCCCAGCATATGACATGGCAGAGCGTATGCTGGGACCTATAGTTCCACAACAGTCAGGGAGCCATAGGTTGCCTATCTATGTTCTCTAACAATCACTTTTCCTCTGTCTCCCCCTTCACTGTAATATCATAAAAATTGCTGTGTATCTCCCCACTGTTACTCTTTTTAGATCTAGATAATCCCAGTTCCAATTTTCTTCCAAACTTTCCCTCTATATGGATTTAGTCCCTTATTGACTCCAAAGTGTATGTTTGGCTACTAAATATTTAATAGTATTGAACCTGTATATTATTAAATGTGTTATTTGTGTTTATAGTTGTGTAGCAAACTGTGTTTATGACCATTCGGGGGTAGATTCAATTGCCAGCGAAGTCGCGTGCGGACGTTCCAGAGACACTTTTGTGGCTAATTGAATCCGCCATTGTATCAGAAAGTATGGTGTGATTAGTCTGGTTGTCATATCGGACATGTAAATCCAAATTTACATGGGATTACAAGTGCTGCATGGCTTCATTGCAATAAATTCACATGCATGTTATGTTCCCTCAGCTATTACTGTGCATGCATGCGTGTGACCTTACTGCAATGAAGCCAAGCTGCGTCTGTGTTTAATGTGGCTGGATTAATATGGCTGATGTGCATGTCTGTATGTGTCTTTATATGCTAAAAGGAAGTGTTTTAATACAAATCACACACCATAAAAGATTGTACGGTTGTGTTTAGCTTGTAGACCTGAAAGCTGAACTTTTCCGTAAACAAGAACAATTCAATCATGATAAGATCGCCAAAGCCGCTGGCAGCCTCTCAAAGCCAAAAACGTCGACCAAGGTGAGTAAATAAATACACCGGGGAATTATTTCACACCATATGGGTATATACAGTATGTTAAGCTGACTTCTTGTTTTTCCTTTTTTTTTTTTCCTTTAGAAACCTAATATCTGGACTAAGCAGAATACCGGCGTTACATCTAGATCCGAAAAAGACGAGGAGGAGGCAGTTGAAGAGGAGAACACACTGGAGAAATCCAGGTCACACAATTCTAGATTACTTTTGATTAGTTTAAAGGTCCATAGTGATGTTGGGTGAATGTTGTACAGGAAGATGGTTGGTCCAGACACAGTGCTCTGTGGTTTAAGTGACCCAGTGGAAGCCATGACTAGCCAAGGGCTAATCGTGGTGTCTAATGGAAGCTGCAACTCTAAAACTACAAGGGCTGTATTTCCAGTGGGTCAATTGACTGTTAGGGCATGAATAATGTAAAGGGGAACACTTCAGTGAAGATGTAAATGGCCTTTAAATAACATAATTTCTGCGATAAAAATGATCTATGTATTGTAAGAGTTTAATACCTTAAATAAAACTTACACCTAAAAAAACCGGAAAAGAAAACATTAATAAGATAAAGCTTAAAAGAAACAAAAACATTTTTTTAATGAAACTTTGGGAAACGTTTGAACAGGCAAGGAAAGAACAAGCAACCGATGTAAACATTTGATTATTAGATTTAATATGGTAACTATAAAAAATATCTAGTGATCAGATTGACTTTATGCCTGAAATTTCCACTTACTAAAGAGTTTAAGTCTGTGGATGTTGCCAAGGCATTCGACTCTGAGTGGGGGTTACCTTTGGGAAACTGTGAGAAGATTTGGCCTCTGTAAACATCTATTATCAAATGTAGAGGAAAATACTATGGCTAATCTAAGAGATCAATGGGAATTGTCTTACATTATAAGCTCTCTGCACAGGTCTACCTGCTGTATAGGATGTCATCAGATACAGCTTTGTAAATGTATTCATTGATTTTCTTATGTGCATCTGAGATGTTCGGGACAGAGGTTGGGTGAAGAAATGTTGTTCTTCTTGTATAAAACGATGTGCAGAAACTTCAATAACAATTGACTGTGCAAATAAATGAATCTGCGGCAGGGTATGTACATTGGGGACATTTATAAAGGTGAAGTAGATTCATTGTGGCTTCCTCAGAACTTTTTCATTTACTGGGGTTAAAACTCGGCAGGGCTTTTATCGTGGGGGGAGAATTGCAAGTACACTATGAGTTGCATTTCTTATTTAAAAGTTTTGGTCAGAACTTTTAGGATCCACTTATTGCATGAGCTCTATCAGCAATCCTCATGGCAGCATTAGATTATCTTAGTTTGTGGTATTCAGTATTTATTACTAGTTCAGCACTTTCAATTACCTGATATAAGTTTTCCTTTTTTTCTTTCTAATTAAAGTATGGTGAAAATGTTAACGTGGAATAACCTATTTTTTTCTTTATAGGAAGAGGCTGGAGGAGAAGGCTCTCTTGTATGAGAAGATGACCAAAGGAGACTTTCCTGGTAAAGTTTAACATACACTCTTCTATTACAAATGCCAAAACCTGCCCCTTTGTAAGGTGCACTGTAACATACTGATCATTGATTCCTAGGTAAGTGCCCCATACCTGTTCACACTGCAGAGCTTGGTAAAGACGGCTATGACTGGGAAGCTTTTTCTTATTTTTGCTTGTTAAATCGTTGCCAGCATGGTAGTCTTTAGCATGCACTATAGTGTAAATGGGTAAGGCACTCTGATTATAGGCATCAATGGTGCAGACACCTGGTAGGATCCTGTACTGCCTGCTGGAGTCACTAGCCGGCTTTAAACACAGTACGGAATTATACAGCGGAACAGGGAGAGAATCTAACGCCCTAATGTAAGAATTATGATTCCTAGGACAAGCTCATTGTCCCCAACTGTGCTCCTTTATATTTGTGTTCTAATTCTAAGTACAGATAACTCATTCACATCAGTCCCTGCCTCATTGGAGCTTACAATCTAAATCCCCTAAGATACAAACACACAGACCGAGAGAGACTAAGGGCAATTTAATAGCAGCCAATTAACCTACCTGTATGTTTTTGGAGTGTGGGAGGAAACCGGAGCACCCAGAGGAAACCCACGCAAACATGGGAAGAACATACAAACTCCACACAGATAAGGCCATGGTCGGGAATCGAACTCTTGACCCCAGTGCTGTGAGGCAGAAGTGCTAACCACTGAGCCACCGTGCTGTCCGCTAGAAAGCTAAACAATCTTTCAAACTTGGGATGTTCTTGTGTTTTTAAAGCACTGAATAAGGGCCAGTTATATCTGTATTATAACCTAACAATGTCAATGATTTAATGTCATTAATATATTTTCATATGATTCATCAGTAATTATGTTGTCATTATTGGAAATCATTGCTACTGTACTAACATTTGTTCTCTTTGTCCATAATAACTAATTAAATATTTTATGCTATCAAAATCAATTTGTTTTAATAGCAGTTTTAGCATTATAGCAGAAACCTTACAGGAGCCAGTAGTTTTATTTGCATAATTTACATTTATGTACATAAGAGGGTAATTGATAACTATTTTGTGTGGATAAGAAAACGTTTGCAGTTTTATTGTTGGTGCTGCAGTTGTTTCGTACTGTAGCTTCTCTCCCTCAGTATTAATGACCTGTCACTTCTCTCTATGCTGCAGACAATTAGCTTCTTGGTATTATTAATTAAGGGTGCTCCTTCCTGCAGCAGTTCCGATGGCCAATGAGGTTGTTTGAGATCTAACTGGACACAATTACTCTGTGTATGAGTCGAAAACAACCACTGTTTGGGGTACATCCCATGCCCCTGGGATCTGGTGAAAAATGGATGGGATGTGACTGAGATATGACTGTATGTGTTATCGTTCAGTTTCACTAATTAGCGCGCCTCCCCTTCCCCCCCTCCTTCCCTCACGGGCTGCTCGGATCTGTTGGGTCCAATTTGGTCACACACCTTCCTGGGCAAAAGCCCATTAACTGACAATATTGTGTATGACCCGGGTAGCCCGATCCTGGCTAGATGATGGAGATAGTCATAAAGTGATATCTGGCTGCTCTTGTAGTGGACCCGGCTCGCTCAACCATTTCCTCACTATTTAATTAAATCTTTATTAACAGTGCCATGTAGCCAAGACAAGGTTCGAAATCCTCTTTGGTGTTGCTGTGCACCTATATTTCACCCAAAGAACATGGGTTTGGTGGACCAAAAGTGTGGCCTTAACCAAGGAGCAGGCCTACTCTCTGGCCACAGGGGGGAGCTGGGTGACTGCATTCCTTGCTAACTTTTGCAGAGCAATAACAAGATTTCAGTTTGTGATGTAAGATTATTGAAATAAGGGAAATGGGTGGAGAGGGCACATTTTTAGTAGTGTTCTTGCGGTCGGGAGGGGCGTTCAGCCATTTAGCCAAGACTTGTTTTTGCACCAACTCTGCGGAAGCGAAGATCAGATCTTGTCCTTTTTATTGGGACGCGTTTGCACCAGTTGCAGTTTGGTGAAGAAGAGCGTGGTAGACGTGTTTTGCCAAATATGAAAGAAACGACTTGGATACACAACTGTCACATGTAATAAATACAGTCTGATGTCCCGTCACTCTCGTGATTAATTGAAGCTATAAATGAGACGATATTGAGCAGTGTTTTAGAAGAGAAAACTAAAAGAGTTTAATGAAAGAGGTGGCAAATTGGTAGGAGGTTGGGCTTTTGATGTGTTTTAGCACAGTGATATTTCCGCCTCCCCACAAACATAGGCGTGCTTTTGGTTTACGGAGGCGTCTCTCAAAATCGGAGAGTAAACCAGCACCTTGATATGCGTTGAGTGGACAATCTAGGTGCGTTGGTGCACAACTAAAAGCATTTTGCACTTCATAAATTAGCTGCAGTAAGTGCCCTATATTTTAAAAGCATGACGATTTTTTTTAATGTTTCATTAGTGCACTCCACCAAAATAATCTATTACAAATAGCAGATATTTGCAGTAACCCATAGCACCTAATCAGATGTTAGCTTACAGTTGTCTCATTTGCACTGTAATGATACAGATGAATATCTTAGTGGCTTATATTGGTGGCAGCATCGTACTAGTTAGAGCCCTTACTCGCAGTGGAAGCAGCCATTGTTTCTGCTGAACCAACATTCATGCTGCTGCCTATTGATTCCATAATGCGTAAATGCTTAAAGTGTACGTCTTGTACACACATGTTCCAGAGTCCACTAGTGACCTGTGTGTGTGTGTGTGTGTGTGTGTGTGTGCGTGTGTGTGCGTGTGTGTGCGTGCAAGATTTGCACTTTCAGCATTTATGCATTATTCGGGCAGCTCACAGCGCTGGGGTCATGGGTCTGACTCCGACCAGGACCCTGTCTGTGTAGAGTTTGTATGTTCTCACCGTGTTTGTGTGGGTTTCCTCCGTGTGCTCCGGTTTCCTCCCACACCCCAAAGACCTACATGTTAGGTTAATTGTGACGGGGACTGATGTGAAAGGTTTCTCTGTAAAGCGCTGTGTGATATGTAGGCACTATATAAACAACTTAATATATGGCATCTGCTTCTATTCCTAGAGTCCAGCATAGATAATAAGCAAAGTATTGTGTATGTATGGTCACGTATGTTGGTGAGTCACTCAGCTTCACAGAGCTGCAGTTTCGCTGCCTCTTCTAACCATGGTATTATTGGGAAGTTGAGTTTCTCATCGCAGTCACAGCTGCTTCTTTTATGCATAAGACGAGACGGCTCTCATCTGGCGCTCTTCACACGTGCTCCTTTTAAGTTGCTCTTGTGCTGTTTTTGAAGCATGGCTTCAAAGCTCAGATTCCCGAGCCCATTATTTTTTCACTCCGACTGAAGTGGGGACGCATCTCCTAAACATTTTCTCTTTCCTGCTGCTGATGTAATGTCCTCTTCTGACAGACGAGGAGACAGAAGAGCTGTACCTGGTCGATTTTGCACAAAAGATCATAGATAAAAGGAAAGAGGTGCAGACCTTGCGTCAGATGGAAGAGAAGAAAGCCCAGATTGAGGAGGAAGAGAGAAGCCATGATTTGCCGATTCCAGCCCCACAGGACCCCAGTGAGGAATGGTTAGTTCATGTTGAATGTTTGTCTGTTTTGTGTATATAAATCTGTCTGATCAATCAGGGACGTTTAAGTAATCAGTTAAAGTAAATATGAAGCGTTATATAGTCATATTTCACATTTCTGTTCGTATTTGGGAACTTCTGCGTTGTGAATGCCGTCATACCCTGGCTGTAGGTTGGTCTAGTCCTGTTGATGTTCTAATGCTCTGATTGGCTACAGCCTGCTTTGGCTCTGTGAATATTCTAATGCTTTGATTGGCTACGGACTGGTCAGGCTCTCTGAATATGCTAATTTTCTGATTGGCTATGGCTTGGTCGGGCTCTGTGAACACTATAAGGCGCTGAGTGTTAGTGTGGATGGTAGTACTTCTGCTGTCTAGTGGAATTGAATGTAAACATGTGACTGTTTTAATGCTCTTCATTTGCAGGGTGGATTATGTAGATTCACTGGGTCGGTCACGACGATGCATGAAGAAGGATCTACCTGACCTTTTGAAAATGGACAAAGATCTGCAAGGAAAAAAGTAAGTCTTATGGGGACTAGAAATCTGGTTGTGGTTCCTAATAATCACTGCTTAAACCCCTTAAGGACTGAAGTTTTTTTTAATTACGTTGTTTTTTTTAAGGCAAGTTGGACTTTTGTTTGTTAGTGTATTAGGATAAATATACCTTGTTGTGTGGTCAACTGCGTGGATGACCCTTATGATGCAGGGCAGAAAGAGGGGGACAGGAGATCCTGAACTTTTTATTAACGCCCTCCTGGCAGACGAGCCCCAGTACAAGTGTCCTGGGCATAGGAGGAGTAGTTCCTGGGCTTTGCCTGGTTAGGTATATTTTATTGTGTATTCTCAAGTCTTCTGGATTGTTCTCGGTCAGCCTTTATAGCATGACACCGGCAGCGGTCTTTACCTCCACTCTGTGGGATCCTCTTGTAGGACTGCCTCCTTTTTGAGTAAGAGGTAGTGATCTGCTGCATGGGAGGAGAGCTTGTAGGCCCACAAACTGTATTTTACAAGCCTGTGTCCCTCTTATGCATAAACAGTCATCGTTGAACCTGAATGAGTGAAAGTAAGTCCATTTTCCCATATTTTGTAGACCATAGCCTGCACAAAGCCCCTACTCCTTGTTGTCTGTGGGTCCTTTGTGTTTGGACCATGTTGAGAGGGCCATTAAATCTTTCTGCTGGAGAGACGCTTTGTGACTGTATGTGCTTACCTTGCCATCCGGTTTGGTGCCGGAGGAAGGGTGTAGACGTATTCTTGCACAGTTTATATGGGTTTCATTCCCAATGCCAGTAACCGACTGTTAAAATGTAGTTCTTGTGGTTGATTATCCAAGTGGTGTCTGCCCAATGCCCATCTTCATATTCTCAGTAATGGGGTCATCACAGGTCTCGCTGTTCTCGTTCAGCATGTATCACTGAAGTGAAGGTTGCTCATCTTTGATAGGTGTCACCATTCTTCTATATGTAGAGTACTTGCTGAACTCATGTCTACACAATCATATAGGTACTGGAGAGAGGCATTGTTCTGTGACCATCCTCCCAAAGTCCACCCTACTACTTGTAACCAGTAATATTTATGTGCCTCATCTTCTACTCTGAGCTGAAGGTTTTTCTTCCTTTGGACAAGTTCCAGACCCTTCAGGGACTGACCAAACGGCTTCTGTCATCCCGTTCGGTTTTGCCTCGTCTTTGCTTGAAGGCGGTGTGAACTATGGCCTTATCTATGGAGGTAGTCCTTTTCTCTCCGTTCCATCTTTAGATCTTCCATAGGGATCTTCTTAAGGGTAAGTGCTTTCTTCACCTGTCTGAACCTAGAGATCTTTTCTACCAGAATGCAATCATTCCAGTGGCGATTGGCAACCCCTCACCTCTTCCAGAAAAAGCCTATGTTGGTCACTTATCGGGAAAGGATGACCAGGGCAATACAGGGATACACTCACATCTTCAGTCCAACAATATTACCACTGTAGCATACATACGCCTTCAGGAGGGCACCGAAAGGCAAATGCACTTTTGAAAAGATTGTGGGCAGAAGGGGTCAGTCAAGGTCCACTGGGGAATTCCTGATCTTCCCAGCATTAACCTCATGGGTTATATTGCAAGGTACCGCAATATGGCACCTGTTCCTGTGATCCTCGGGCTTGTCTCATTGACACCATGGTGACTCTGAGACTTCTTCTCAAGTGCTAAGTCCCTCCACAGGAAGCCAAGTGTTGATTGGTATCTCAGTTATTATGACAATAAATGGTATGGGACCACAGTACCTAAATGGGGTTTCTCTTGCAACAATTTGGATGACCATTTATTTCGGTATCACTTAGTCCATTCCTTGACTAACTCTCAAGTATAACCCCGTAGGTCTTTACATTGTGTTACTCTAACGACAAACAAAACCTAAAAGTTGTGTGACTGAATATCACGTGTCCCTCCAGAACGGCCGCACAGGAGAAGACCTTGCTGTCCGAGGACATGAGACGGGAGATGCAGAGACAACAGTGGGAGCAGGAAGAGGAAGAAGCCTTGAAGAGACCAATGGGACCCATGCATTATGAAGACATCCGGAACAATGGTATAGTGTTATTTTGCTACTTGTAAAACTGTATACTTGATAATATGATGATTTAACCAAAACCACCATTGCCCTGACCAAGATCCTTCTCTTCTAATGATTCCTTACTTCGTCATTCCACCCTTTTGAACATTTTCTATTCATAATCGACACACATGCCTTTTTTTCAAAAGGAATCATTTACACAATTATATATTTGTCTTGGAGTTAGCTGATATTTTAAGGCTAGTTTTATATTTAACAGTCATTTAGCCCTATCTAGATTTCCCTAATTATACTCTGGTTTCATCTGTTTGAGTTAGGAGGTATTCCACCAACTTCTACCGAGAGAACTCTCGAAACACAATGTTTTGGGAGTGCTTGAAATCCTGACCTGTAGACAGATCTACCTACTTAAAATGGTAAAAAAATAAGGTACCTTTATCTGCGCCCCAGCAGAGATGAGAGAGGAGACTCCTGTGACTCTCTAGGGTAGTAGTTAAACTGTATAAACTCCAATGTGCAAGGGTCAACAGATGGTATCATAATGATGTATGCAGCAGATTATGTAACATGTTTTAATATTATATTCTGTTCAATTTCACAGTGCATAATATAAGTCATGCACATATAACAATATTCTGGCCAGACAAGTTTAAGATATATAAAAAATAAAGAAGGAAAAAGTTCAGTGGTAATTATATACAGATGAATAATAAAAGCCATACATTCTTAAAGTAAAACTGCCTAACAACAAAATATTACTTCATATATAGAGAAGTAATTCTAGTCCCAAAATTATACCAGCCGGTATTGTACCCAATATAGGTATAAGGTATAAATATCCTCCTATTTTCTTAATCAATCATGATAAAAATGAATTAAAATAGAGGAGGAGAAAATAGAAGAATGAAGAATATGAAACGAGATCTACCTACTTCACTCTTCCCACAGGCTATCTGGAATTCTCTCTGTGCAGACTATTGCTCCAGATAAAGATTATATATTATTATATAGAACTTTTCTGTATTATTTGATTGCAGAGGCCAGGCAGCTGGGTGTTGGGTATTTTGCCTTCGCACGGGACGAAGAAACTCGTCGGAAGCAGATGGATACGCTGGATATGCTGCGGGATCAGGTATGGAGAGCGGAGGATTAGGAGGATAAATTGGCGTCATGCATAAGAAACGGATAAGGAAAATGTGGGATGTCCGTTGAACACAAGTTGAAAATCGTTTTGAGTGACTACATTAGCAATAAATACAAATAACATATTTAGGTATTTTGCTAAAAGAGACGTTAACATTCTGGTATTGTGTCCTTATAAATAACATTTTCTTCTAGACTGAGGACCAGCGAGTGAAGCGCGAGCGTTTAAAGGCAAAGCGCAAGACCATGCTGGATGCGCGGCTCGCCAAACTACGGCAGCGAAAATCGAAGCAGATGAATGAAGGGGGAGCAGAGCTGGAGACTGTTCAGGGTGGGTATAAACTACATTTATATCGGTGTGGATAATAAGACTAAGCCTGGCGCCTTTAAAGTAGGATCTTTTAAGACCGTATTTATACTAGAGATGCACAGAATTGGGGTATTTTACTATTATTCAAATACCACATTCAAACCCTAGTTTACATATAAAATTAAGAAGGGGGATCTTAAGTTCTAAAATCTTATTGTTATCGCTGGGACGCGATCGCTCCGCATCCTCCACACTGAAATTGCAGTTAAGTATCTGGTTGCTTAAAATCTTGGATTCGGTTAATCTCTAATGTATACACAGTCGTGTTAGATTTATTTTGTCCTCTTCCTGTACTATTTGCAAATGCGACAGAGAATCTGAAAACACATAATGAGCCGTTCTCCATAACGTCCCATCTGCGTAACGCGGGGTCCTTTTACTGTTATTTGAAACCTCTGCGTAGTGAACAGACGGGAGGATTAATGATTGTGTTTATGAGACCTTAAAGTAGAACTAAACGCTTCTTCTATAACTCCATGTAATAGACTTCTGTTTATGCTGAAACTGATACATTTATGACCGTTCAATAATCTCTGCCGTATCTGACCGGCTTTGCTGCTATATGATACTATGTTGTAAGCAAATACAGTTCACATACTTCCCAGCTAGTAGGGCAATTTATTGATCCAAGTCAGTGACTAGGAATGTTCACAGAAATGGCATTGTGTACAGAGCAACTAAATAAATGACTTTCAATAGACCATTCTCTTTTATTGAGGAGAAAATATGATCCTATATTCAAATATCATTCATTTCCTGTGGTTTAGTTCCATCTTTCACAAGAAATGATGATCGATCAGCGACTGAGTTTCTGTGTATATAATATAATGTATAATAATAATATAATACATCTGTCTATATTCACCCCGTGTAACATCTGCTGTATCTGCCACTTTAGATAAAGAAGAGGAACTGGTTCTACCGGAGCCCGTGGGGCCCATCGAGCAGGAGAAGAAGGTGGAGGTTGTTGTCCAGGAGAGGAGAGACACCAAGGCTGGAGCCCCCCATGTCAGAGAGTGGGACAGAGGCAAAGGTAGGGATCATCTCTATTAAGACAGGGATATTTCTGGGCCGAGATGCCCCTTCTGCTATAATTACAGTTTGTGACATTTTGTAGGGTCTATAAAACATAGCTGCACGTTGCCATATTTATCGACTACAAAGGAAAACGATGAAGTGAGCAGTAGATCACCTTATAAAGTTATTTCTCCGACTCCGGCAATAGATTGTATATATTTGCAGCTCTACCCTGAATTAGGCGGCTTTATCGAGGTTTTGGCATCTAGTCTTACTAGAACTCTCTTTAGATACATTTCCTGGATCTATTAAATTACAGTTCTAAACATTTGTTTCATGTGAGTGTTCATGGGACATGCATACGTTGGAGGCAGCAATGTTGTCTCTTCAACCAATATAATATCCGTAATAAATTACATGGCCATCACTGGTAAAAGGAAACTGGTTGCATTGAACTGAAAAAAGCCGAGGCAGTCACCCAGCCTTTCCCATGTACCTTCAAACCATTACCAATCTCTTACACCTCGATACGGCAGAGTACCTGGTGTTGGCTGGTAGCTCCTGACCTGTTGGTATTTTTTTTTTTTTAACCACAATGTTGATTTTATTTATTTTTTCAGTCCACGTAGTTGAGGATATCCTGGGCTTTTAAGAATAATCACAACCCAAAAAACAAAAAAGGCTACATCGGGATTCCCCAAATCCAGGGAACCCTAACAGTGCATGTTTTTCATATCTCCTTGCTAGAGCATAGGTGTAATCATTACTGACTGACACAATGTAACAGATCCACAGGTGGTAGAATTATGTCACGTGTCAACTGGAAAACCTGCACTGTTAGGGGTCCCTGAGGACTGGATATGGGAAGCCATGAGCCACGTGTTGATTGCACTCGTACTGCTTACCTGAAAGTCTTGTCTACAGCCCAGCTACTCTGCTTTTATAACACATAGCAATCTGTTATACTTGTCAATGCAAATCTACTTTACTTCTATCGATAACCAAGGAAGGACATTTCTGAAAACTAGTGCAATATAAAAAGGGTATGGTATTGCCTATAGTAACCAGATATTTGCTTTGATTTCGTAAACTGCTCTAGAAAAATAAGCTAGAATCTGGTTGCTGTGGGCAACACAACCGTTACCTCTGCACTACAAATGACCCCCAGTATCTTTTACGAGTCCTGAAATTGGCTTTGTAAGTCCGGGAGGTTAACAAGTCAAAGAGGAAGTAGGTTACGGAATTATAATGATTTCCCTGGGACTATAGCACTTGGGCAGCAGGGGAAAGTGGCTCCTCTGCATTCTCACAAAGCTCTTCCCGTTTTATCCATTAATTCCCATCTGCTCTTTCATCCCAGAATTCACGTTTGGACGTTGGTCAAAAGTCTGCGATGACCTCAGAGATGAACGGGACCCCGAGTTCGCTCCTCCGTCCTTCTACGCTTCAGAGCAAAAGAAACCCAACAGTTATCAGAAGAGAAGGTGGAACCAAGCCGGCCCCTCCGAGGAGACGACGGGCTCTGGTCCCGGACACAACCAATACACAAGGGAAGAGCCGGGGCCCAAGAGACAGGGAGACCTGGATACAAAGAGCTTGGATGAGATGTTATCGTACTACAGACAGGTGACCTGATCCTATATCACAGTGCTTTGCTGGGGGGGGGGGGGGGGGGTGACAGTGGGTGTCCACATCACCATTATACTTACTACCTGAGTACCGAAGACTGGAGAATATAATGTATTACTTGTTTAAACTGTGTTCTGATCTGTATTGCAGTTCGTGTACTATAAAAGCAACTATAAGGAAATTACATCTCCATTCTGATGCATTGTTACGTTTGTATGTTATTTGCACCAGCCCGGAGAAGCAATGGTTACTGGTAGTTGTGGGGGGTTCACGGCTATCGATCCCACTTTTTCAGACACCCTGGTTCTCCTTTTAGCTCGACCATATCACTTCCGAATAACTATGCATTGGCTTTTGTCATTGTCATCATCTGCAGTTAATACAATGAGGGAGATGTCATCTAGCGATGATCGCACTGTGATTTGTGGTGTCATTAATATTTCGGCCACCAGATGGCAGCAGCCTTTCAAAAACAGGAGCCGTAAAAATACAATTCACACCCAGAATTTCGACGCAAATTATGAACAAAGAAAGAATGAGTTCAGTGTAACTATTAAACAGGCCACGTGTCCGTTTTAATATCCGTTATAGATTATTGTAATCTGTTCAGCCCAAGTAGTTGAGGATATTTTGGACTTTTAACCTGTGCTCACAACCCAAAGAAAATCCATGTACATGCTGTTTATGGAGGGTCTGTGTCCCCCCGATTAGGTAACTGATCCATAATCCTCCCAGTATTATGTATTTTCTAACAACAATATAAAAATACACGTAATCTGTCACCGGGATCCATAGTTGGCTGTGTGTTTGCTTTTCACATAAAGCACTCAGTAGCTGGGCTCGGAAGGCGTTTAATGCTGTCTGTACCGGTACACCCACGTCTCGGCTTCCTCTAGATCTCGGGGCTCTCCAGCTGTGAGGGAATAAGGATGCCGACCCGGGAGAGTGCGCAACACAGAGAGAGAGCGCTATTAACCCACTCAGCACGGTGGCTCAGTGGTTAGCACTTCTGCCTTACAGCACTTGGGTCATGAGTTCAATTCCCGACCATCTGTGAGAAGTTTGTATGTTCTCCCCGTGTTTGCGTGGGTTTCCTCCGGGTGCTCCGGTTTCCTCCCACACTCCAAAAACATACTGGTAGGTTAATTGGCTGCTAACAAATTGACCCGTGTGTTTGTGTGTTTGTGAATTGGCTGCTAACAAATTGACCATAGTGTGTGTTAGGGAATTTAGACTGTAAGCCCCAATGGGGCAGGGACTGATGTGAGTGAGTTCTATGTACAGTGCTGTGGAATTAGTGGCGCTATATAAATAGCTGGTGATGATATTAAATGCGCTGTCCAGCGGGACACTATAATATTATAATAAAGACAATGTGTTACCAGCTGTGAAGTGATTAAAAAGGAATCCCCTTAATGATAGATCATTCATTCAAAGCTAAACCCTGGTTTATGAAGCTGATTCCCAGGACAAAAACAAGTCCGGCGTGGAAAGTAAATCCTTGGTTAGGTTAAAGGGGTCGCTCTATATTTGTTTGTGCGGCCTCTGTTCAGAGTTGAGTGCGCTTCAGTCTCCGGCCTTTTACAAAACAGGCCAAGCTCTTGCTATGAATAGATAAAAAAAAAAAAAAAAAAAAAATATTTTATTGTTAAGGGAGCTCTGAAAAGACTCAAACCGCAGTCCTAGGTTCTGGGGGAATTACATCATTGGTGATGACAGAAATTGTCTTGTGGAAATGTAAAATTTTCTATACCGAGATCAGTGGAACAATCACACGGAGTCCATCATAATTATAACCTCTAACGTCCCTGAGCCGTGCAGCACTGAAACCAATATTTTTTCATGGTGGCTGTATAGGTTATAGGGAACGTTTCTGCAACAACACTATAGGAATGGAGGCATTTTGAACATTTTTGCTGTTTGGCTGCTGTAATCCCAGTCCTGTGATTTTAATGGCTGCTCTTCTAGTAATGTCTGCTTGCTGCGGGTTACAGCCTTCTCTCGTGCACTCGTTTTCATCAATTGGCTGTTTCATTATCATTTCTCCAACTTGGGCTGATGCATTGTTTGAGCTTCTATGTTATGTCCTCTCTCTTTACCGTCTCGTCATAATCACAAAAAATATAGCAAGTGCTCCTCTGTTAGTATAGTATTATATACCTACTCTTTTACATTCAACGGGTGCCCCCTCTTAGAACACTAATGCAGGACAAAAAGCACAGGTTTCAAAGCAGAGCATGTCAGTTAAGCTGCTGATGTGCATGCAGCCACTATTCCACACAGTGTAGACCGTGCTTTAATCCACACATTGCTGATACAGTGTAAGATAAAGTAGCAACGATCTCCTAACTGCCGCAGGGCGGAGAAGGAGAACATCATAGACATACTTTATTTAGTAAAAACATTATTCAGTTATTTCAGGTACATTACTCAACGCCGTAATACTCCACTTTTGTTATATGGTATTGTTAAATCATAACGTGACATTTTCTTTAAATTATGACGCTGAACTGTTTCAGTGCTGCATTTTCAAGTCACGTACATGAACGTAGTATCGCTGAACTATAAGAAAATGCACAATACAGGTGTAAATATTTGCAGCTTTGGTGCCTACGTTAAAGTGGCACTGCCACCTAGTGGTGGACCTTGGGGACTGCTCCGTTCCTCTAACATACTGGGGGAAGGGTGTGAACAGCAGGACCAATCAGAATCCACCATCTCTTGATTGAGGCTTGTAGTAAAATATGTAAGCAAGGAGTTCGTGCAGCTTTAAGGATTACTTGGTTTATAATCCAACCTCACTTTGGTATCTTAACATTTCTAATTCCCCCAAAGATTTCTGTGAATATGCATTATAGAGCTCTCATTAGCCCAGGCTTTCCGGTGAGACCTTCTGCTGTCCTCCCCAAGGCTTCATTGCCCTTTTCACTATGTCTTATCTAACGTGTCTGGGCAGAGTAATGCCAATCCCCTGCCCGCATTTATCTCAACGTCTCTGCCTTTCTCCAAATATTTATACTACACGTTCACTTCTAGCCTCTTCATTAGAATGCTTTATTACCCTTAAGACCCTCAGCAGTAGCGCAGCGAGCTGCAAAGGCCGCCCACACGTGGGGCTAATTGGAACATCTCTCATTGTACTGACATCCTTTGTCAAAACATCGCAGGCTGGTGACCTAAGAGGCTCCATAGCGCCAGAGAAGATACGAACAAATCCCCTGCTCCACTTTCTAAAATTACCTAAAGAAATAAGAGTTCTTTCCACACTCGTGACTCCCATAAATTATATATTGTATTATTTACAGCCAGTTCCATCAGCATTAAGGTTCTTGTCACTGGAGGTGGGTGAATTGATGCGGCCGATTATAAAATTTGGGCCATTGTTTGGAGAGTCACTGTTAGCGACTTAAATCATGAATCTGTCCCAATTTTTTAATAAATTAGCAGAATCAATTATGACCACTGGAGAATCGGACCGATCACGGTGCATGGAATGTGGAGAAACTGATCTACAAATGTAACAAGTATAAGCGTCACTTATGGCCTGTAAGATTAATTCTGGTCGGATTGTACTACAGGAAAATGTCTCTGTGACTATTATCCTAAATTAATGTACGTTGGTGTCCTAACCCTTACCTGCATTTGCTCCATAGCTGTTTAAACCATACAGCAGCGTTGTCCGACTCGCTTAAGTTTTCTCTTTTGTTCCTAATGAATTTCACGCCCTGGCTGCAAAACACTAACCAACACAAAACATTTTTTCTGTACTTATTATTTCCGCCATTATCTACCTGGGCGTAGAAATACACAAGCAGTTCATTGCGATATTAACAGGTATATTTGTTAAAATGCTACAAGTGAAAAATGAGCCAATATTTTGCCACATGTGACTGGGGGTTGATGCTGGGCATTGCCAAGGAAGACGCAAACTCGTCAGTCCTCTGTACAGCAGGAAAATAAGATATGTCAAAGAAAAAAATGTGTCTGTGTGGTCACAACAACCTCGTGGCAGGATTCAGGAAATTCAGGAACCTGTCGTTCTCCCAGGAAAAGAGAAAATCTGTTCTCATTAAAGGAAAAAAAAATATAAAGATGTTATTTTTGATTGGAAAGATGCAGAAGTTTTTGGGAAAAGAGGAAGAAAAGCCCCCGAAGCGTCTTTGCCCTGATGTATGAATCACTGGAATGTTGGCAGAAGAATTATACAAATGTATCACTGAAATGCATTCCTGCCCCTGTTGTAGTTTATTGTGTGATCATGTAACAATTGTACCCAAAAAGTGCAATTAGTCCAAAAAAATAGATGGAAATAGATCAGCAATAAATAAACCTTTAATCCCCTCCCTGGATTCCCAAAGGCATTAACTGCGCTATGTAATAAGTATATGTACCAAGATAGGTGTAACATAAGATTGATTTATAATAAAGAAATAATTCAGTGACAAGTAGAAACTATATTTTATAAGACATTAAACTGAACAGTTGTCATTGTTTCATTTTCCAGCACAACCATAGTAACTTATGTTGACTTAAACACTTTTTAAATCATTTGCAACCCGCAAAACTGTCCCAGTGCAATCTGGTAATGCCTCTGGATTTGAAGACCTTTGAAAAACAGATTTTGTTTCGTAGATCGTTCACTTAATTCTGTTGTTGCATAGTTTTCCTGTCTGACCGTTTTAATAACGCCCATTTAAGTTTGTCATTAGAACACGCCAGCTGCGGTACAAAAGGTGAGAACTGCCTCATTCCTGCGCTCCTGACCTCGGTGTGAGGGAGTTCGTCTATGTCATTTATATAAATATCCCTATCTATGTACCTGGAATAACATTATATCATCCCTATGCTGTGTGATGATAATTAGAGGCTGCAGGGGACCAGAAAACAGATGGTGGCAATTTTATGTCCTTTCCTGTAATTAGAGAAGTCGGGAGCCAAATGTGGCCCCTGAGATTCTAACAACTGGATTACAGCAGCTGCTCACCGGGCTCTTACACATGATTCATAAGAAATGAGGGTCCGTTATTAACAGATAAGAGCTGACATAATGACACCTGAGGGTCCTTCCTCTAAAACATGAAACTTATTCAGCATGGGAAGGTTATGTGGACATTTTATGAGTGAATTCTGTTAAGTTTCCGCTGTCTTTACATCACAATTGTCAACAGTAAAGAAAATCAGCAACCAGATCTGACGCAAAGAAAATACGTGGCGTTGCCCAGACCAACCAATCAGAAGGGCCAAGAAAAGGGGTTTTATTCTGTTTATTATACACATTTTGTACCCTTAATGTATTTTTGTTTTATTGTTAAAGTGTAACAATAAATATTACGGTGTGACTAATAATAAAGTGTGCACAAATCCAAAATAAACCATACATACAAATGACATCAGAGTTGGGCTCTGATAATTGTTTGAACGGAATCAGGAAAAATTTTTCCTAATTGTCCGCTGAGCCAAGTTTCGCCCGCTCGGGCAAACATTTGTCAGCCGGCTCCTGGCCCACTCAAATTGGCAGGATCGCTGCTTCAGTTGTTCACTCCACCCCCCTGGATTATACAGAACATCCCACTTACCTTAGGAACCACCAAGTAATGCATCTGGCTGTATAGCTTAAAGCACTCTCATTTATATATTAATATTAAAACCCTGTTGTCCAGACTGTGCTTTAACTCACTTGGGTTCATCCTTTGTATATAAAGGACAGTTTGTTTAATTAACTTGTTGATAAGCAATGAATCTATAAGAAAGAATCTATCTGCACTTTTTATACAAGGTTCCTATAATCTCTCTAGCAGCCAGCAGGGAGAGCCAGAGACCCATCCTGCCTAGCTGACCCTCTGGTCATACATTGCATGCCCAGAAGTTTGGCAGACAGAGGGCAGTGTGCGTCATTGTGAATATAACGGTGAAACACAATTTAGTTGCTGACCCAGAAAACATTACAAGGTCTTCTGTATGTAGAATGTAAATAGGGCCCGGTTTCCTGTAGTGGACAAAAACTGTAAAACTTTATTTTAATGAATAACTACGCGTTTTACTTGCTGCTAAGTTCACTGCTTCCATTTAATTGCATCACCTAGCGGAGAATGATCTGTGTAGTAAAGTAGCTCTGCAGCTCTTGGACAATTTCTAGTTACAGTGTGTCACGCCCACGGAGCTTGCAATCAATTTTGTGGCCAGTATCCCAAAGTAGCAAAGTAACAGACTTCTCCTGCAAGCACTGCTCCCTAAACTGGACCCTAGTGTGTGAGTGTGGTAACGAATTTAGAGTGTACGCTCCACTGCCCGGAGACTGATGTGAATGGCAAATATTCTCTGTACAGTGCTGTGTAAAATGTTGGCGCTATATAAATAAAGAATATTAAAAGTATGGTGTCACGTCTCACCCGGAGTAAGTGCTTTCCACAGAGATTAGAATTTGGTTGCCTGTGTTTAATAACTTAAACTAAAATGTTTCAATTAATTTTTCACACACAAGTCTTATAAAACCTCAAACTGCAAGATGTAAACCATTCAGCGCCAATAACGGCACATACATTCCATCCTATCTCGCCGCAGTCCTCCCGCTCGGTATTTAGTCCTCTTTTATAGCTATTTATGATCTGACTCTCCACTTACGCAGAGATAAAGGAAGGAAACGTTTTGGGGTTAAACGTCCAACATCTGGGTTTGTACAAAACAGTGAACTATAGATGAGAACTGGGTAATTTTCGGTTCCCTACAAACAATGTCGGAGAACAATACATTTAGCAGAGTAAAAATAAAAAAACTTGTAAAATAACAGGATAAATTAATTAGATTATCCTTTCCCAACTTCCTGAATTTTCAAAACAACAGTCGACGTTTTGATGGGAACGTGCATCCAAATAAGTGGATCAAACGACTCGTCTGCTGGGACAGAGATTGAGCCCTGTAGAGCCAGACTGAGTACAATTCCATAACACTAACAGGACAGGAGTCATGGATAGCTCAGATTAATGCCTAGTGACCAGTGTCTGGTTATTACCAGGGTGCATGGCTTTTTGGTGGGTGAGGGCAAGATTATTTGGGTACAAAATTGTGACGGGGAGAGGTACAAACTGAAGTGCATTTTAAACGATAAGAGAATATTTGTTCTCTAAAATAAAAAGCATGAAAGAAAAATGTAGCAAGGTTTTAATCTCAACGTATTCGCCTGGTAAAGGCTGTAGACGATGAGTCACCCTTGGGCGGACACCTGAGAGATGCGCATCCGCCCGTCTCCGTCTTCACTCTGTTGCGCTCGTTCATAGCTCCTTTCCGCTAGATACTTATGATTTTAATGAAATTAAATGAGTGACAAAGATTGACGTGAGTTTTGAAAACATACAGGTTTAAAGATTGGGGGGTGGGGGGACTGTACTTTAAATTAAGGATGAGTTTGATTTTTACCTTTAGCCTGCATGATAGGCGTGAGGGCGCTATGAGCGTATCAACCTAGAGCGGCCTGAACCTTTAATCAGCCCCTTAAGACAATTTATTGTGGATGACGGACTTCTGTGTGGGACAGAATTTACATTGATTCCAGTTTTATTAAAGAGCATACAGTCACCTCACTGTCCTCCTATTGCTATCCCCATCTCAGGGTGGAAACAGCAGACTCTAGACATTAAAAATATTATTTATTTTTTTACTTATTTTTTCTTTTTCTTTTTTTTTTTACTTTGTTATATTGGTTTTGGCAAAAGTGGAACTGGCGAATGGGTGGGAGTTTTGGAAAACTTGTTGTGTTAGAGGGTAATTGTCCACATACGGAAATCCTGGAAACGGTTATCAAACTGTTTACCCGTTTGGACTGTTATTTCAATAGACTTTTATTTCACCGGGAGAAAGCGGAAGGAATGCATGAAAAAAAAAAAGCGGGAGAAGTCTGTCTTTATACAGGTGTATCCATATAACGTAATGGATCGCTCCAAAGAATTAACACCGCAGTCCACATGGAACGTGCTGTGAGCGGACTGCTCTGACTTCCATACAGGCATCGCTGTCTCCGCCGGGCATCATGGTGGCTCAGTGGTTAGCACTTCTGCCTGACAGCAGTGGGGTCATGAGTTTGATTCCTGACCATGTCCTTATCTGTGTGTGTGTGTTCTCCCCGTGTTTCCGTGGGTTTCCTCCGGGCGCTTCTGTTTCCTTCCAAATTCATAGGGGAAAAGAAGGTGCAGTATATTATCACACTGCAAGATGACGCAGGTTGACAGTTGTGCATTTTGGATGAATAGCAATTAACACATCAGCTTAGTCATATTACCTTGATTCCAATTTTGTGCATATAATCAACATCATCACCATTTATTTATATAGCGCCACTAATTCCGCAGCGCTTTACAGAGAACTCATTCACATCAGTCCCTGCCCCATTGGAGCTTACAGTCTAAATTTCCTAACACACACACACACACACAGATAGACATAGAGAGAGAGAAGTAGATATATGCACATCGCTAACACAGGACATTAAAATAAGACTGGGGGCTAGATTTACTAAACTGGGGGTTTGAAAAAGTGGAGATGTTGCCTATAGCAACCAATCAGATTCTAGTTATGTATCTAGTACAAATAAGGAGAGAAGCTCCAAACATAGTGTGATACCACATTATAAATAACACATATATTCAAGTGTGTTGTGGCCGCGTACCAAGTAGTAAAAAATTCAAGCTTATCTGTTATAATTGCAGCTCCTCTTCATTAGAGACCCGATTCACACTAGAGCTCAGAGACGAAAGGATAACATAGTGTAATATGTCCAGAATTAGTTAATTCTTAGCTGTATCTAGTACATTCTACAAAATGATAGCTAGAATCTGATTGGTTGGCTAAATCTACCCCATTGTTTTCTCTTGTGTGTTCTATATATAATTCCTGTTGTGTTTAGTATGCTTTTACATAGCCAGTCGTAGCAGTGTAGCACCTTTCTGTACAGATGGGAGGGGGTAATTTGCTCCTTTCTTGAGTCCCTCCAGAATGAAAAGGGTTAAGCTACTATCTACTCTTCTATCTGCAAGACTTGGGTAGACAGTTAATGAATATTAATTTGTGTGACATTCTCTGCAAGATCGTTAATCACCAGCATCTAATTTTCAAAGTGGATTGTGTTCAGTACGCTAATTAATATCCACTAATTATGCCGTGATGCTGTTATTTTTTAAACATTTTTAAGAGTAGAATTGATTGCAGCTGACAATGAGGGAACAGGAGCCCAACAGACCGAAAGCGGCTGAGTTGGTGCATTGATAGAGATGTCAATATGTGTGTGATCCCTTATTCTGGATCTGGATAAAGCTACAAATAGGCTATAAAATCAAAGGAGGGATTTGTGAAAGTAGTTGAGGAGTTTAGTCATTTACAATAATAGAGCTAAGTAGCACACTACCTTCTAAACCTACCTAACTACATAACCCCTGGGTATCTCAGCATGGGGGTGGAGTTGAAAATGTATCAGGGCATATTGGAACTCTAAAGTAGCACATATGGCTGAAAAACTGGTGCTAATAAGTTACCTTTCATGTGCTAGATTGTACCAGCCATAGGACAACGGGAAGGTTCAGTTCCACTGATGGTGCAATTTTTTAAGACATTGTTGTCTTCTTCCGCTTTATTGCTGCACAGTTCTTCTGTGTGACTGTTTTTTTTTTTTAGAAACGGCCCCTTCGTTTGCAGAGATTTCCCAACAGCTTGTCCCCAATCAAAATCCTGACTGTGCATTCCTAACACATCTGACAATAAAGCAGGAAGGAGCTGGGGGCCACAGGTGAAGGCCTGGAGGGCCAGCTGTTGTCCATCACTGACAGCCCATTCGGAGTTGTTATATGGAAGATCATTCTTCTATTTTAGATTTTTTTAATTTTGATTGATATTTATCATATATTTATCAGGGGTTTTTTGTTTGTTTTTTGGGGGATTTTATGTTTGTTTATTTATTTATTTTTGTTATTTTGGTTCTGGCCAGACCTTCAGGTTTTATTTGATGTTTACTATATTACTATTGTGCCTAAACAAAAAATATATTTAAATTTCATACATTATCACTCATTTTTGCGCCTGGGGAGTAGTATTTTCAATCGCAACTTACTTAGGACTTAAAGGATCTGCTGCCAACGTCTTGGTGTAGATACCACAGGACGCAATCAGAGGTCTTCACGCCTCGAGGGATCAGAGCTGTTTTGGTGGCACGAGGAAGACCTACACAATATTAGGCAGGTGGTTATAATGTTGTGGCTGATCGGTGTATTTAAGTGATGTAAATTATATGAAAACCAGATCATATGGTCTTGGAAGGGTACAATAAATTACAATCATTTGGCCCAAATATTACTATAACCGATTTATATATTTTTTTTTATTTAATTGACATAAAAGCCTTGCACTGTATCAGTCAATTAACTGAACCCGGGTTAATTCAGAGAGATCGTCAGTACTGAGTGCTAGAGCAGACAAATATTACCCGGGGAGAGTGGGTCAGGTTGACGTCTCTGCAGTGAAAGCGTTAATGCTGCAGTTCCCTTCCTAACTTCATTGTATCCAGCGAGTTTACGAATGGTGTGAATCTGCAGAATAACTTCCAATAAATTAGCAGCATCTCCTCGTGAGTCTCGCAGCCCCAGACTGCATTAAGGCTCCTGTATTCTGTCAATGTCTCCACGCACTGCTATGAATAATGTGGGCTGTAGCGACGTTTCTTAATGTTTCTAATGCTGGCGGATTACAGTGTGTTAGTAAGAGGCTGCTGACCTGGAGACGTTAGGAGACGGTAGCTGCACGCTGCATTGCTGCAGAAAAATTCAAGTTAGGGAGCAAAACAATGTGATTACCAATTAAGCTCTGCAAGCTTCCAGATAATGAATCAATTTAACAAACCAATTAATCAGTAATGTATCCGCACCCCTGAGGAGAACAATAGGAACCAGAGAGTGCTGAAGTTAATTGACTTGGAGTTAATTAATAAAGAAATTGGACTACCTGACAGCCCAATGAGTGTGAATGTTCAATAATATTAACTGGCTGAGCCAGGCAGGCTTACCAATGCTACACTATCTGCAAATACTGAGTATCTCTATACTAGAATTGTCACACAGCAACAGGGATCTCACACCACTTACTACACACTAATGTCAGGGATAGAGCAGGAGACTGGTTTGTGCTCTGTACAGTTCTCTCTCCTCCCTGGTTTGTGCTCTGTACAGTTCTCTCTCCTCCCTGCACTGTGTCAGTAGACAGGTCACACAGCAGCAGGGATCTCACACCACTTACTATACACTATTGCTCACACACACTACACTAATTGATAATAAAGTAATCTGCAGAGATTTGTTTTACTTTTTATTCTGCTTTATGGATAAAAAGAAACTTCTCTGCCAAGTCCTGTTTGTTGTTTTCTTGCACAGTGTGGCCACATTGTTGCAACAATTTAAAACCTGTAACAGCAGCTGTGGCTTAGTTCTATTGTAGTGAAATGGGCATTTGAGACCAAGAACTACTTTCTTTTTAAGCTGAATTGATGCATGTCGCTTCATATCTGCAGCTCACAAGTAGATAGTAGATATTGTAATATATGCTGGATTTTCTACTAGCAGGAAGTAAAAAAGATAATACAAATAATGGCTCAATCAATCATATTGTAATCAACCAGGAAAAATTAATTAAAAAACATCTCTATTTTATCAAGGAGATCTTATCGTAGCGGGAGACTTTAATACTGTCTTGAATAACTCCTTGGACCGTTCCACCCCTGTGGCCGCACCCTCTTCCGCTTCGGACCCAACATCCTCCAAGTCGCTCCTCAGTCTCATGAAATCCCAGCTTCTTTACGACTCCTGGAGAGTGAAAGAACCGACTGCGCGTGATTATACATATTACTCTCCACCCCATCATTCTTATTCACGAATAGACATGATCCTGCTCAGCCATGATTTAGCATTGAGACTCCAGACGGCTCAAATACATCCGATAATCTGGTCTGACCACTCTCCAATTTCTATAGACCTCTGCGGCTTCTCAAACCGCCCCCGCCCCATGACGTGGCGCCTCAATGATTCTCTATTACACAACGTGGATATACTCTCCCAGCTCGGGGCTCGCCTTGAAGAATTCTTCGAACTCAACGACACCCCGGAGATCTCTAGGACTACTCTTTGGACGGCACATAAGGCAGTCCTGAGGGGACACTTAATCAGCATTGCCTCTAGGAAGAAAAAAGAAACTTTCACCTTGACTAACGATCTATCCCTCAAACTTCAATCCCTAGAAGCCCAACACAAAACCACTCCAGACCCTGCCACTTTACTAGCCCTCCGCGAGACCAAGGCCCAACTTGATCTCCTTTTTTCCAAACAAGTAGCCAAACGCCTTAAATGGCTCCGTCAATCCTTTTATGAAAAGGGAGACAAGGCGGACAAAATCCTAGCGGCACGGCTTCGCTCAGCCAGGACTCACAAAAACATTATAGCAATCCGGGATTCCAACAACCAACTTCACCACGACCCCACTGCTATTAGAGAGGCTATCCAACAATACTATTCCGCCCTCTATAACCTCACAGGCCCACCCCCCTCCTCACAACACTCCAACGCAGCACTGATCTCAGACTTCCTTGCTGCATCTAAACTCCCTAAGCTATCCCCTCAAGCCCTTCAACAGCTTAATGAAGAAATCTCAATAGAGGAAATCCAACTCGCTATTAAGTCACAAAAAAGTGGCAAATCCCCAGGCCCCGATGGCTTTACGGCATTCTATTACAAGAAATTTTTGGGCTTGCTTGCTCCCCACCTGCACTCTCTGTACAATGGTGCCCTTCAAGGGACCCCCTTCCCACCCGAAATGCTCGAAGCCAGAATTGTAGTGATCCCAAAAGATGGAAAGGACCCACTCCACTGCGCCAGCTACAGACCCATTTCCCTCCTTAACCTGGACCTGAAGATATACGCTAAAATTCTGACAAATCGCCTGAATGAATTTCTCCCATCATTGATCCACTATGACCAGGTGGGTTTCATTCCGGGGCGCCAGGCGAGAGATAACACCAGGAGAGCCATTGATGTCATCCATATTGCAAACACCAGGAGATCCCCCACTATTCTTCTCTCTCTAGATGCTGAAAAAGCATTTTATAGGATCTCCTGGGGTTTTATGAGAGCAGCTCTCGAGGCCTTTGGCTTCACTGGTGATTTTCTCACCGGCGTCCTGGCACTGTATTCCTTGCCCTCGGCTAAAGTCCTGATCAACGGCACACCTTCAAATTCGTTATCCATCCAAAACGGTACAAGACACGGTTGCCCCCTCTCTCCCCTTATTTTCACTCTAGTAATTGAACCATTGGCCTCCCAAATTCGATCTAATCCTAACATTTCGGGCGTGCAGGTGGAGGACATCAACTCTAAGGTTTCACTTTTTGCGGACGATGTCCAGCTATCGCTCTCTCAGCCGGCCATCTCCCTCCCCAACCTATTTAAGATTCTCCAGACCTACAGTGAGATTTCGAATTACAAAATAAACTATACAAAATCAGAGGCCATGCTGCTTCATGTCCCCCCTCAGGAGGCCAAACTGTTACGGTCCTTTTTCAAATTCAAATGGCAGACCAGGAAAATAAAATATTTGGGAATCTATCTTACATCTCGTTATGACCTCCTCTATCAGGAAAACTTCCCACCTCTATTTTCCAAAACACAATCTGATTTGGCATCCTGGAACCGTCTCATCATCTCATGGCTGGGTAGGATCATAGCAGTTAAAATGAATATCATACCCAAATGGTTATATCTCTTCCAAACTCTACCAGTTGCGGTCCCTGCCATCCTCCTATCCAATATCCAGAAAGCTCTGACACGTTTTATTTGGAATCACAGGCCCCCAAGGGTCTCGCTCAACATTCTCAAAAAACCCATCTCTAGTGGAGGCAGGGGACTACCTGATATTAAGTTATATTATCTGGCTTCCCATTTCTCACAAATTGTTGCATCATACGCCCCCTCGGGTTCCACCTCATGGCTTGACCTAGAGGCAGCACATTTAGCTCTCCCTGATTTCACTTCATTATGGGGTCTATCCCCTATACACCGTCCCCCTCCATCCAAATTACTTCCTACCACTAAATTTGATATCAAGATTTGGGATTCTCACTCCTTCAAATTGAAACTCACATCTGCCCTTTCCCCCCTGACTCCCATTTGGTTTAACCCTATATTTCCTCCTGGCCTCTCCAAGATACGACACCGCCATTGGACTCAAGCTGGGCTCAAATTTCCATCAGATTTCTCTAAACAAGGCCAGTGGCTTCCGCTAGCAGAACTCCAACCTCGCCCCCCAGCTCGAGTGCTTAACGCTTTCGAGTTCTTCCAAATCACCCACTTTTTACGTTCCCTACCACCCAAATTTCTACTACGTCCCCTTACCCCATTCGAAAATCTTTGCAAACTTCACCCTATGGATAGGGGTATGATATCACAACTTTATAATATCTTTCTTGAATCCACTATCCATCCACAACTCTCACATGAAGCTGACTGGGAGAGGGATTTGGGCCCCCCCCCAGATGAGGAGGCCTGGGAGGACATGAGACTGGGAATAGCTAAGAGCTCCATATCGACTAAACTAAAAGAGACATCCTATAAAATCTATTATCGCTGGTATTATACCCCTACCCGTCTCCACGCAATGTTCCCCTCCTCGTCACCCGACTGCTGGCGGAGCTGTGGCCACAGGGGATCAATGCTACACATCTGGTGGACTTGCCCAGTTATCACCCCCTTCTGGGACGCGATCCATGGCTTTGTCAACACTCTATTTGAGGCTCCCGTGGCGAAGGACCCCTGGATCTTCCTCCTTTGTTATCCCCCCCCAGACCTTGATAAATTTTCTAGAAAACTAATTGCACATATCCTCACAGCCGCTAAATCCCTTATAGCCCTTAATTGGAAACGTACCTCTTCTCCATCTCTCTCTGCCCTTAAAAAGCAAATCTGGCACGTAGCAGCCATGGAAGAAATTACGTACTATTTACATGATAGAGGTTACGCTTTCAACCAAGTGTGGGCTCCTTGGCAGTTCGCAGCACGCTCGTTCCCCTCTGGCCCTTAATGACTCCGTTATGACCCATGTGCGGCGGGCAGGATTCGGTCCCCGTCCCATCATCCCCTGGCCCTCTAACATTCATAATCTCACCTCCTTTCCGATTACACTCATGCACCAACCTTTGTGGTCTTCCCTTTCCCTTCCCTCCTAATTCTCCTTCACCCCTCCCCCTTCCATTCTACTTTTTCCATTATTGTATCTTACATTTATACAAAAGTATAAAAGGAAAATATGGTCAATGTATCTCTCATGTTGTCAAAAAACGTTTTCTTTAGACTCCATTACAATGTTAATGCCCTTCTATGTATACTTTGTAAACTTTTGACTTCGTATTGTATATACCTTTTCCTGTTTGACCATTCAAAATAAAGAATTTAAAAAAAAAAAAAAAAAAGGGGGGGTCTCCCCTCTCCCCTCAAAAAAAAACACAAAAAAAAAAACATCTCTATTTTAATATCTGGGGGGGGGGGGGGGAAGTCCACTAGAAGACAGCAAAATAGTAATCTGAAATACATTACAAATAATAGTATTAGCAGCTGGGGGCATGACTTACATTCATAAGCAAGGAATACAACAGGGAGGGGATAAAATCCACAGGCAGAAGATCCTGCTTTAATAACACTGAACACTAGGGGGCAGTTCATTGGTTCCCATGAAGATTAGTTCATTCATCATCAGTATCATAATGTGTGGTCCTCCATCTGTTTATATAATCACTACTAAATTATTGCCATATTTCAGCAATAATCATATCTCAAGTAACAGCTTCTTATCATTATTAATTTGAAGCTGTATAACAATTTTTCTTTTAAATATTTTTTTATTTAAATTTTTGGAATATACAGTATACAAATGTACAAAAATAAAAAGAACATAAAATGAGCATAATGGCAGAACGCATCCGAGCAAAATTAAAGAAAAACAAATCTTATACATATCGTATTAGCATCTTCCTAGGGAAATTACGGACAGAAAATAGCAGATTTTTGCCAGATCTATAAATCGCATTATGAAACCATGTTTACAAAACACCAAATGCTAGAAACAAACAGTCATTTACCTTCAGATCTGTGATCTTCATCTCTCATAACCATCTGCTGAAAAGATCCCCACTCTGTACACTTTACAGATATCTGCCTACACTGCTGGTGGTGAGTGCGTACACACTGCCATATTTACCCGTCATCGTTTCACAATTGATCGTGATTTTCAATAAGTTGATAAAACCAAATCAACAGATATGATCCATTCTGGTACCATATAACATGATTGTGGGAGCGTATTCTTGCGATATCGTTTACTGTTTGATCTGCATGATAATTACATAGATGTGTACCCAACTTTACTGCTCTTCCTCCTGAATATATAATACCAAAGAAATTAGAAAGGATAGATAACAAGGCACCAAAATAAACAGTAAAGAAAAAGTATTTATTAAGTAGGCAAACTATGCACTAGCCTAGGGCATAAAATAGTTTTATGTTGAACTATCGTTTATTCCCCACATCAACTCTATATCTAAATCATGTTACATACATCTAAAGAACATTTCCAGAATACGCACATATCTCACACAAGACACTGCAAAAACCTTAATTCATGCAGTTATCATCTCCCGCATTGACTGTTGCATTGCCCTCCTTACTGCTCTTCCCAAAGTCTGACTTGAACCCCTACAATCTATTTTGCACACAGCGGCTAGATTGAATTTCCTTGCAAACCGTTCTTCCTCTCTCTGCTGAGCCACTCTGTCAGTCTCTACATTTGTTGCCTGTATTTCAACGAATCCAATATAAAAAATTTCTACTAACATACAAAGCTGTCAACAAAATTGCACCGACATACATTTCCTCACTTGTCTCACAATATCTCCCAACTGGACACCTCCGTTCTGCACAAGATCTGCGTCTCTCTTCCACTCTCATCACTTCCTCCCATTCTCGGTTACAAGACTTTTTTCGGGCTGCACCCACTTTGTGGAATTCCCTTCCTCGCACAATAAGACTTTCCTCTAGTCTCCAAACCTTCAAGCGTTCTCTGAAAACCCACCTCTTCAGGCAAGCTTATAATATTCCTCAACCACCCTCTTAATCACCCTAGGTTACCCTATTACCACCCTCTACACAGCTAACACAAGACAACAACCGTCTGACCAACATTGCCACACACACAGTCCACTCAATACTTTGCATTCTAGCTGGTCCATTGTGCAATATGATGTAGCACGTGCCCTTGTGTTTCAAACTCCCATTGTCCTATAGATTGTAAGCTTGCGAACAGGGTTCTCTTACCTCCCTGTCTGTATGTATTACCCAGTATTGTCTTATTAATGTTATTAACGAGTCATTGCTGGAAAGCAGATATTCCCAACCTTTTATTCGATGCTGCCAGCAACTCTTTCCCTTGCAAAAGGCAACGTACATCAACAAGGACTGGTTGAATAAATGGGGTAACATATGTCAGACATGGGTAGTGTTACTATGTAATCCGCATTGTCAAGGAGTGCCCAGACTTTGGATAATTCAAGGAAGATCTTATCTGAAATATTTGATATACCGTCGATAAAACGTTAAGCCCCTATGCTTTGCTATTACACTTTGCTTATTGTTCTACTGACTTGTTTCTATGGGTATTACGTGTTTGTGCGAGGATATAATTTTTTACTCCACTGTCGTTCACTGTAACATTTGTGAATTCTCAGTGGGGCCCGCTGCATGGTAGATGCAGAGAGTCGGGGCCCCGGTACCTGCCTCCCCGCACCGGGGCCCACAGCTCACTAGTCCTGCCTCTGATGTATTCATATACAAAGTCTAGGGCAGCATCAATCCCATATACAGCCACCATCCTGATACATCAGAGATTTTCTATATATTCTATTAAATAGCAAAATATTAAATATCCATTTTTTTTATTTTCCGATTAATGACATACAGTAGATGTTTACACTTGCATTCATTATTGCTAATGGACAGGATTTCTATTTAAAGTATTGGTATTAAAGATTGTGGGCCTGAGTCATTAAGGAAAGTAAGGTTAAAAAAAGGAGTAAATGTTCTCTGGGACAAACCATGTTACATCGCAAGGGGTGCAAATTAGTTTATTATTTTGTCATCAACAAAGCTGCACCAACATGCATCTCCTCTCTTGTCTCAAATATCTCCCAACTCGGCAACTCCGTTCTGCACAAGATCTGCGTCTCTCATCCACCCTTATTACATCCTCCCATTCCCGGTTACAGGACTTTTTTCAGGCTGCACCCACTCTATGGAATTCTCTCCCTCGCACAATAAGACTCTCCTCTGGTCTACAAGCTTTCAAGCGTTCTCTGAAAACCCACCTCTTCAGACAAGCTTATAATATTCCTCAACCACCCTCTTAACCTCACTACATTACCCTATTACCACCCGTTATACAACTACCCCTTGATCAACATTATTGTGTGACAAGATAATTTAGCTTATGAGTCACTTTTACCTTTGCAGTCTGGCTGGGCCGACTGCAAATGTAGACTTAACCTCATGTGTCAAACTCCAATTGTCCAATAGATTGTAAGCTTGCAAGCAGGGCCTTCTCACCTCTTTGTCTGTTTTACCCAGTTTGTTTATTAGTTTACTATGTTTGTCCCCAATTGTAAAGCGCTACGGAATATGTTGGCGTTATATAAATAAATGATGATGATATACGTTAAATACTGGCTGTTTTTTCATGTACCACACAAATACTTGATAGTATTATTTTTACCCTGATATTTAAAGTTGATCTAGGACATGCCTTACCCCAAGTATAAATCTGTCCCCATATTTTAAACTTACCTCCCCCTCCAATGCAACATGGTTTTGCCCAGGTGCAAAGTTACTCCTTTTTTATGCTTTGCTCTCCTTAATGACTCAGGCCCTGTAACTTTCCATTTGCTGTAAAGTAACTAAACAAAACTACACAGCAGGTGTCCTAGGAAAATGTATCAATGTTTTAGTATAAGACGTATTTGTTCACTTTTTTTATACATAACAATTATATTGTTTTACTAAGTTGAGGATTATTATGTATCTTTACATAAGAAAATAAACAACATTTCAATTCAATATACTGAAAAATATGTACGGAGTGGAGTCTACTGGCCGAAAAATTATGGGGGCAGTGTTTGTGGGAGGACCAATAACATTCCGTGACTTCTGATTGGTCCTCCCACTCACATCCTCCTCCCCCTTCCACAGTGGCAAACGGAACTGATTTGCATACCGGGGCTGCGACTAAGAGAAGGAAGCGTTAATAACAGTTTCCATTAGCTGGTAGTGGAGATTTAAGACATAATGATTGCTCCGTAATAATTTTTTTTTTTTTCTTTTGTACTTTTTCTACTTTGCATTGATTTATAATCGGATGCTTCTGATCACTTACAATAACAACGTTGCATGAGCACAAGATTCATAAAACTGTAATTATATAATTTAATGCTAAACAGCACGTTCCTGCGCTGGCCGTCCAACTACCTGAAATGAATAACAGGCGCACAAAGGAGAAATATTGTCCCCCCATCCTACAGCTTCATCTAATGGAAGTTTTACGATGTATAAGATCTCTCCGGCTTCTCACTCTGCAGCTTCAATAACCATCCGGCTGAGCCTGGGGACCGAGGATAGAGCATAAAGAGCCAGCGGTTTATTCTAACCACCACCTCCTGCTGATTTACCAGAGGTGAACTGGGGAGAGGGGAATTAACACTGAAAGAGCTGGAGGACGTTTTAACATTGTTGCTTTGTAAATGTTCTCAGTAATCTCCAGAGGGAGATCTATCTCCCAAGATCCTGGTTCTGCTGCGGTGCAACAAAAATAATATAGCTTTTTGTTGCTGTAAGGAGGGGCTGGTAATGTCTGGTCTTTGGAGTTCGCACGTATAGTGAACCCCATGGTAGTGTGGCACTAGCCCACGTCTTAGCATTAACCTATACAAGACTGTTCAGCACAGTGGCTCAGTGGTTAGCACTTCTGCCTCACAGCACTGGGGTCATGAGTTTGATTCCTGACCATGGCCTTATATGTGTGCAGTTTGTATGTTCTCCCCGTGTTTGCGTGGGCTTCCTCCGGGTGCTCCGGTTTCCTCCCACACTCCAAAAACATACTGGTAGGGTAATTGGCTGCTAACAAATTGACCTTAGTCTGTGTGTGTGTGTGTGTGTGTGTGTGTGTGTGTGTGTGTGTGTGTGTGTGTATGTTAGGGAATTTAGACTGTAAGCCCCAATGGGGCAGGGACTGATGTGAGTGAGTTCTCTGTACAGCGCTGCGGAATTAGTGGCGCTATATAAATAAATGGTGATGATGATTCCGTGTTATCTATAAATGGTGATGATGATGATGTCTGTTCTGCTGTCAAATTCAGGTCACGCCAAAATTCACCACAGCTTGTCTCAATTACCTTAGTTACCCAGTTAAATCAAACCATGAAAATGTAAACTTAATTCACAAACATGTATACCACCCTAACAAACTGTGCTGGCTAAGTGTTAGGTTAAGTCTTACCGCGCCCAGGCAGGGGAGCCACAAGTGGCAGGAAGAAGGTACAGAGCACCTGGTCAGCCTGTGTGGGAGGAACCACCAATCTGGTGTGGCCACGCTTCTTTCGACGGCTGTGGAAGGGGCCCCAAGGACTTGGTGTACCGGGGCCCGAAGTTCCTCTTGGCGGCCCTGCATCTAGGTGTCAACTTATGGGAATTACCCAGAACCCTTCCTTCTGAACATGACTCTCTCTGTGCCTGCAAAGCAATCTATTCACAGCGTTCTCTTGTCGACGCAGGTGTACACACAGTAACCAGTGGTGTGCACGGCAATACAATAGAAAATGTAGGGGGGGCTGGAGAGGGACTTGTTAAGTGTGAGGTGCTCTCTGTCCATTGGATCATAATCATCATCATTTATTTATATAGCGGCAGCATATACCGTAGCGCTTTACAATTGGGAGCAAACTGGGTAATGCAGACAGAGAGAGGTAAGAGGGCCCTGCTCACAAGCTTACAGTCTATGGGACAATGGGAGTTTGGTCCATGAGGTTAAGTATCTTGGATGGTTAAGAAAGTTTTGAAAACCCTCTCTAGAAATCCTATGTTTGCCCCTTGCTCATATTGCTGAGTATTAGTCAGCTTTCCAATGTATGTTTTCTTGATAATAGTGGAAATTCGTCCTTATCGCTGCATTCTGATGAACGGCCTGTATTCCATGATGGAATGTGTGAAATAATTAGTGAAGGCAAAACACAACTAGCTGTGAGTAACACAACAGCTGCTGTGTACAGAGATTGTCTCATTAAATAGTAAGTCTTCAATACAGTAACAGATACTATGGATGTCCTTTGTGATAACCTCGTCCACACAATGCCACCTGCAGAAATCCACATTTATCGCAAAATCTCTATTGATGTCCTGTCTGGGGGGGAAACCTCTCCTTTCACCGGGTCTTCTCACCCTGGTTCTGTCACTGATAACGGATGAGACCTGTTTAAAGCAAGACTCTTGTTTCTTGCAGATAAATGTGTCTTGGAGAGGAGATGCCAACATTAGCGGATCACTGTGACGGGCCACACACAAAGCAATCAGATAAGCAATCAGTTCTCCGGAGAGCATCAGACAATGAGCAAGTTCTGTCAATCCCTCTCTGTTTACTCACAGATGCTTGGGGTGGGCTAAACACATCCTATTAATATGATACAAGACTACGAGATGAGAGGTGGGAAATCATAACTTATAACTGGCAGCATTTTAAAATAGTTTCTGGGGACACTTAACCTATAAGATCCCAGCACTGTCTAATCTGGGATTCAAGTCCAATTGCTGTCAAGTTCTGGGAGTTCTAGTTCCACAGCAGCTGAAGAGCTAAATGTATTGTTCCGATACTCTAGATGGACCTTGTTGCCCTTTAATTCCCTTCATGATATGTTTACTGAACATGGCTGTAACTTAATGTGTTTGTATTTTAAATACCTAACTTAAATATTAAGAAGATGTCCACTTCTTTTTTGTTTCAACTTATAAGATGATTCGCAAATATTTTTCTGGTCCTTTATGGTTGAAAACAAAGTTATAAATTGTAATTGTGATGGTCAACTATGCGCAATAAGCTGGCTGCATTTTTCGTTGGTGTGTATAAGAGAAAATGACGCTCCTGTGATAAAAACTTTATGGGGCATATTCAATTGTCCACAGTTTCCGCCGTGGAAAAACTATTACCGATATTACGGTAATAGTAAGCTGGATTTCAGCTCGCAGCTCCCTGAGTCGTGAGCTGAAATCCAGCAAGAAAAGTACCGTAATACCGGTATTTACGCTCACTATTATCGTAATGACGGTAATAGTGCGCCCGCCGCAAGATTTTTAACTATAACGCCAACAATTGAATATGTCCCTATGGGGCATATTCAATTGTTAGTTTTCCGCGGTTTCCGCCGCGGAAAAACTAGTACAGTTAATACGGTAATAAGTAGCTGGATTTCAGCTCGCGGCTCAGGGAACTGCGAGCTGAAATCCAGCGAGAAAATTACCGTATTAACTGTTTTTACGCGCACTATTACCGTAGTAATGGTAATAGTCCAACGAGCGCGAGATATTCGGCGTTTCCGCTGACAATTGAATATGCCCCTATATGTCTTCAAATAGGTTAAGCTCCCAAAGCCGTTACATATATAAAAGTTCTGGTACTGGTCTGTTGTTGTTACATTATTACTCTCAGCAAATCCCCAGCATGCTTTGCTAAGCAGCAGCTAGGAATGCATGCTGGGAGTTGTAGTCCTCTAACATCTAGACAGTCACAGCTTACCTCCTCCTGGTATTGGACATGCGTTTTGTTATTCTCTTTTACATCCCTGGATTTTTTACAAAATACTTCACTAACTGTATCAGAACTTTTATTGTAACTGAGCCCAAATCGGCTGTATCTCAGGTTAATGAAAGTCTCCCTCCTGTCTCTGAGACAAACAGCTTCAAGACTTGGGGCTTATTCCATTATGAAAATTAAGACCAAGAGCCAATTACTCTAATGCCAAAACATAAATTTCAAAGCCACTCTAATAATTGTAGCGACATTAAAAACATAATGAAAACAAGATTAATTCTAACGTGGGTTATTTCATTTGGAAACGGCTCAATTAATCGTTAATTCTTTACAGTTCCTATTTATCTCTCCAGGGGGAGGAGAAGTGAGGAGGGGACGGAGAAGTTTTAGGTCGCTCTCTAGATGGATATTCTATTTTTCTTGTCTAGAGCTTTGACTTTCTTGACTGCGTAAAAGCTTAAACTGTAGCAACTAATTGGGGGAAATAAATTCTATAAGTACTCAGATATCCGCCAGTAGAGATGTAATGGATCCCTAAGTCCCCACACAATGGAGGGACTTGTGCAGAGGAAAAATGTGGTGGAAATTTCTATTAATTGAGTCATTAGTGCATTTATTTCAGGTTTTGGTAAGTGGTGAGTACAGGTCAATTTGAAAGGTAAAAAACTGATTTAATCAGAGCTACTTTTATGGGGAGAATCGTCCTCTCAGTACTGAGTGTGTACATGATTGTCCCAATGTCCAGCATATTATAAAGCTCCTTCTACCAGCATTTTAACTATAATATCCAGCATATTATAAAGCTCCTTCTACCAGCATTTTAACTATAATGTCCAGCATATTATAAAGCTCCTTCTACCAGCATTTTAACTATAATATCCAGCATATTATAAAGCTCCTTCTACCAGCATTTTAACTATAATGTCCAGAATATTATTAAGCTTCTTCTATCAGCATGTTAACCATAATGTCCAGCATATTATAAAGCTCCTTCTACCAGCATTTTAACTATAATGTCCAGCATATTATAAAGCTCCTTCTACCAGCATGTTAACTATAATATCCAGCATATTATAAAGCTCCTTCTAACAGCATGTTAACTATAATATCCAGCATATTATAAAGCGCCTTCTACCAGCATGTTAACTATAATGTCCAGCATATTATAAAGCTTATTCTATCAGCATGTTAACCATAATGTCCAGCATAGTATAAAGCTTCTTCTACCAGCACGTTAACCATAATGTCCAACATATTATAAAGCTTCTTCTACCAGCACGTTAACCATAATGTCCAACATATTATAAAGCTTCTTCTACCAGCATGTTAACCACAATGTCCAGCATATTATAAAGCTCCTTCTACTAGCATTTTAACTATAATGTCCAGCATATTATAAAGCTTCTTCTACCAGCACGTTAACCATAATGTCCAACATATTATAAAGCTTCTTCTACCAGCACGTTAACCATAATGTCCAACATATTATAAAGCTCCTTCTACCAGCATTTTAACTATAATGTCGAGCATATTATAAAGCTCCTTCTACCAGCATGTTAACTATAATATCCAGCATATTATAAGGCTCCTTCTAACAGCATGTTAACTATAATATCCAGCATATTATAAAGCGCCTTCTACCAGCATGTTAACCATAAAGTCCAGCATATTATTCTCAATGTCCAGCTAACTATACAGCATCCTTCCCCCTGACCATTGTGTTGTTAGGCTAAATTCTTAGAACCTCCCTGGATTATATGATACAGAGTGAGCTCTACGTCAGTTTGCTCAGCTTATCTTGTGTGAAATCCAATAGGCTGACTAGGCTGCAGCCTAGGGCGTGAGGCTTTTTGGAGGCAAAATTGTGACAGGGAGAGATATAAACGGAAATTAATTTTAGAGTGTAAGAGAATTGTTGTTCTGCAAAGTAAATAGAAAACATGAAAGAACAATGTAGTAAGGCTTAATCTTGACGTATTCCCATGGTAAGGGCTGAAGACTATGAGTCATCCTTGGGCGGGGGGCGCTTGAGGATAAGAGAGTAGGAGAGTTGACCCTTTTAAAAGCCAAGTGGAGCTGAGTTTCAAAATCATGGGAACATAAACATGAGCCGGATTTTAAATTAAGGATGAGTTTGTTTTTACCTACCTTCTATTAGTTGGTGTAGAAGGCGAGGGGGCACTACGAGCATATTAGCCTAGAGTGACCTGAACCCATAATCAGGCCCTTCCCGTGATACAGACGTAGATACCTGTCCAAGCCATATTATTTGCAGGTAGTCGAGGGCAGGTGCAATCAAGACGGCAATAAAGTGAACCGCGTGTGATTGGCTGTTTGCAAATTCTCCACCATAGTTAGGTGGATTCTGCTCTACACGAGCTTATATTATACGCGCCTGTTCTTTTCATGTGTGTGAGACGGGAAGTTGTTTCTCCTGTGTCGGAGAGGTTTTTGAAGTTTTATCAATACCTTATAGCAAACACGTATTTTGCAAACAAAACACATGGTTATAAACATGAGAGTAAGTGTATGTGACTAATGCCTGTGGCTAACTGGATGCATGCACTACCCATGCAGACCTGCGCGTATCTTGCAGCTTTGCAATTACAGCCAACTGCACCAGACCGGTGCCTTTAAGGGATATAATATAAAATTTGTGCTCAGCCCCAGATTATACATTTGTGGTCAATTAAATAATTTGTTATTTTAACCTGTTTTGTTTACCCCATTTAATAATTAGCACACACGCATCAATACAACCATTTATATTATATTGCTAAAATAATCAGCAGCTAGATGGGTGATGATCTGGCAGAGCCATAACTAGAGATATTAGACCTGGGGCAAGAATGAAAACTGACAGCACCTGGCCCTCAAGTTTAACCAAATTAACCTAAAACGTTCTATCCCCTGCGCTCACCCTCTCCCCCATCAGCTTTGCTCCTCTCACACATCCCTATCGCCGTCCCGTGATCACAATTAAAATATCTTTCATCTGCGGTGAATGGATTGTGTGTAAAGTGATTACATCTTTTTTGAGGAGCTCTTTGATTTAAAAAAATATTCAGTTTGCTTAAGATGTATTTTCATCATGTGTAGAAATATACTTATTTCTTAAACCAAAATCCATGTATGTTTGGCCAATGGAAGAATCCTTTTAGCACTAAAAACACCAAACAAATGCTTGTTATGTTCCCAATAAGAGTGTCACCTTCTAATTGTGAGTCCAGTAGTTTGTGAATTAGATCTGTTGATGAAATCTCAGCAGTGAATCTGGAAGTCAATAATACGGATCTCGCTTTATCATAATTATCTCTCAGAAAGAGACAGACTCCCGGTAACAACACAAAGACATTGTGAATGTCACCTTTGATTCAGTTTGCAGCCAGTTCTCACAATTATTTCCTCTAGGCCTTGAGTGAGTGACCACGGTGACAGGACCTTTACTAAGAGATTTATCTGTTTAATAAATAAACTATTCATTATTACCCGAGAAAATATGCTGTTCTACTTGTGTACACCGTCCATGAGTTCAATTCTGCATTAATTGGCAAGAAAATAAATATGTCTTTTGCAGAGGACGAATAAATCTTTAATGCCGTTTCCCCAGATAATAAATGGATGAAATCGTGATTGGAAAAAAATAAAGCAATTACAAGTGAATAGATTGTTCCCACTAGGGAGTAAAATGCTTCTTATAGAGTAACTGTCACATACAGTCCAAACAACACCACGTTCAACAGATATCTCAACAAACGACATTCGTAGACCCCAATGTTTGGGACAGGTTAAGGGGGTGCTGTCACAATACACAGGGGTGTGGTCATGTCATATTGTGGCGAACCAAATCAGCCCGGGTGGCATGCCACCCCCATACCCTAAAAACGCCCCTTCAATGTCACATACCTGGCACTGGTAGGTCATTTCCAAACTACCCTAGAATTGGGACAAAATCACTGATCCGCAGGATAGCAGGAAGAGTCAGGAAACTAGGGAGGTATCATCATCGTCAACATTTATTTACGTAGCGCCAGCAGATTCCGTTGCGCTTTACAATTGCAAACATTAATAAAACAATACTGGGTAATACATACAGACAGAGCAGTAAGAGGGCCCTGCTCACAAGCTCTTAATCTATGGGACAATGGTTTGATACACAGGGGCTTGTGCTACATCATATTAAATATTTGTCCAGCTAAAATGCAAAGGTTACAAAGTATTTTGTGGGCTGTGTGATCATTCACACAGCAGTGTTGGTCAGACGGTTGTTGTCTTGTGTTAGCAGTGTAGAGGGTGGTAATAGGGTAACCTAGGGAGATTAAGATGTTGGTTGAGGAATATTATAAGCTTGTCTAAAGAGGTGGGTTTTCAGAGACCGTTTGAAGACTAGAGGAAAGTCTTACTGTGCGAGGGAGAAAATTCCACAAAGTGAGTGCAGTCCGAAAAAAGTCCTGTAATCGGGAATGGGAGGAAGTGATGAGAGTGGAAGAGAGCCATAGATCTTTTGCAGAACGGAGGTGTCGAGTTGGAAGATATTTTGAGACAAGTGAGGAGATGTATTTCAGTGCAATTTTGTTGATGGCCTTGTATGGTATGAACATATAAATAAGGATATAAATGGGTTTTTTTTATTATTGAATACCCAGGTTGGTGTTCTCGAAAACCCAATAGTGCTAAAAAGAACAAAAAAAAGTGCAAAAATGGAGTGCGGAACTTCAGGCATTCCCCAAAAGAGGATGGACCCCTCTATCGCCAAAGTCCCTCTTGCCACGCCTACTGGGCTTAGCGAGTTCCATCAACCTGGCTCGTTGGGTTTGGGTTGGACTGCCGTGGCTGAATTTGCGGCTCAAAGTTGGGGCTCACAGCTAAATATTAAAATATAAGACATTAAAATAAAATGTAAAAGGATTCATGCTTAAATAGATATACTTTGTCGCGTTTTTAAAACGTTTATTGTCAGATGTGTGTGTTATAGTTTGTAACACTTGTTTAAAAAGTTGATATGTTATTAGAAATAGGTGTCTCTTTATTTTATTAACTGTATTGCTTTATCTTATTACTGAAATTAAGGATAATGTGTGGCCCTTTTGAAGTTTTTCTATGTTGCTGAATAATTTTATTATTTGAGTTCGCAGTACACATGTAAAACTGTTAATATAATATACAATGTATCCAATTAAACTCGAACATATGCAAACTGGCTTATAGCCAAACCTGCTTGTTACAATTTATCTAAAAAAATGTTAGTCTTTCTAAATTTAAAAAAATTCTAACTTTTTCGAACCACTAAGAAGGAAAATACTAATTTAGACTTTTGCATCAAGAATTAATTTTGACATGATGTGTTCCCTTTATTTTGTTGTTCCCCAAAAACTTCCTGCCTTAGACATCTGCCTCATTATAGATACACCCCCACACATAGAAAAGACACAGAGAAAACACCCACGAACACATAGCTCAAGCTTCTAATTAGATACGGAGATACAACGTTAAATTAGTCATGGTGATTAATCTCAGGGCAATTAAAGTGGGTTTTATTCCCCATATGTAGCATTTAACATATTCAAATGTATCTTATCCATTTTATATTTTAATTCATTTGATTTAAATAATAGGATACTGTCCAGTGTATTCAAGGGACAGTAAGTAAAAAAAAAATACCTATTTTGAAAACAATATATGTATCTGCATTCACTTTTGTGCTTGAGGTAGATTTTGAAACGACACCTGGTTATGTCATGCAAGTATTGTGAGCCCTTTAAACTGTACCTGTCGTACACAGTGGAGGCAGCCATTTTGTTGGTGGAAAAAAATATTCATGAGAATGCAACTAGGAACTTGTGACATCACAACCTGCCAAACAGATAGATGGAACGCGACCTCCAAATTGTGTGGCTGATTGACTCAGTCACCTGATTATTCAAGGGTTGCGCTGAACAGCCAGACTGCAAAGGGTGAACGCAATTTTGTTAAGGCTGACATTACGTTTTTTTGGTGTCATCGACTCACCATCAGCAAATCTTATCTTACAACTGTCCCTCTTTTGGGACAAATTTTTCTGCCCCTTTTTCATTTTAATCTGCCATCTTTTGGGTCTGATGTGTAGTTATGAATGGTGAAGCCTCTCTAATAGTTCCCAGCAGAGTCTATTACGATCCAAAATGTATAATGACTTATATTTTTATATTTTTTTATTATTTTTGTATTATTTTTATATTATTACATATTCAGAGCTACCTGGTGTTTGCAGTGGTTTCTAGAGCTGTTTGTGATGATTGGCTTCTGAAAGTCTGGTTGGCCATTTCAGATGTGGGACTAGTTGGCTTAAAATGTTGTTTATTTAAAGACTAATACAAAAGTGGAAGCTGCTCAAATCAATTTATAGGCCATAACAGGTGCTTGAAAGGGTGGGGTTATCCTGCAAGGAAACTACACACAACATTTTTTCCCCCAGCACACTGCAATAGCCAGCAACAGATCTGCCATTTCTACTGTAGATAAAAATGCAAAAGTCTTTGTTGCACACATATTTAAAGACCAATCAGTTTCCAGTTCAACTCATTTAAAATAACTTCAAGAAAATATATGGACGGCGATATCACTGTGTCATGGGAGTTTGCCCCTTTGTATGTTTAAAGTAAAATAAACCCCTCACGTTTTTATCAGCAATGGACATGTCTCCCGTTATTAAATATAGCCCCAAATCCTCGAATGGTAAGTATCATTTTAATAATTTGCACAGTCCATCCAGCACGGTCAATAAACCTACAGTATAAATATAGTGCTTACACAAACAGAAAGATGTACCATTATCATAATTATATATATATATATATATATATATATATATATATATATATATATATTAGTTAGTGGTTCCTGTGTGTGTTGCTGGTGCGACTGTAAGATATTGAGGCTGTATGCACTGATCTCTTTTATATCTTCATGTTATTCTCCTACGGTCCTAACATCACTGAAAACATGTAAATGCCATTTATCCAAATACCAACCTCCCAATACAGATCTGACTGGCGATTGGATGGGTTCTGTGCCCCGGTAATAGAGTTGTAACTTTCAACTGGTCGTTTCTGCAGAAACAAAATGACAGCTGAGAATTGAATTCATATCCACAATACGTAGAGAGCTAAAAACAGAATACAATAATAAAAAGATGGCTATCTCCGTAACAGTGACATGAGAAACTAAACCTACATTTCACACTACGTGATTATTAAGACTTCAAAACACACAGGGAACAAAACAAAGCCTCAACGTCATTCCCAAAGAAAATATTGTTTATTATTGTTTCATATGTACCCGCGGCAGAAATAGGATTTCTATAGGATGAAGTGTCTGTATGTGTACATAGTAATCTGGTACATTCATTTGAATTATAATGATGGGGAATAAGTCTCTATATTCTGATTTCTCTTGAGTTTTGCTCTGGCCCATACAATAGCTGCTTCCACCGTATGTTGGAGACAGATCCAATTTAAGTTCTATCATGTTTGTTGCCCCAGTATACATTGTGTCAGCCTGTTTACAGAGCCGGTCTGGATGGGCAGTGCGAGTTATCTCTCTCCATCCTTCTCCATTATTAGATGCTGGTGTCACTTCTCCGCTAGGTTATTAAAGTTCGGTTAAGACTTTGCTGTCTAAGTACAGAAACAAGTGAGGCGTCAGCAGATTTTCCTATCGGTCTGCAATCAGCCAAAGTCCCCCAAGGTAGAGGAAATGAAAGCGGTGAAGCAGAGTAGCATCTAATGATGAGGAAGACGGCTTCTTATCGTCTGGGGAGGCGTGCTGGGTTTTTACAGACCACACACGGGAGAGGAGTGAATGAGAAAATGAGATGTTTAATAGTCTGATTTTTTCCCAGTTTATTTGTAAAATCTGCTTTGCACAGAGCGGTACACAGACGTCCGTACAAGGTAAATATATAGCCCCAACTGGTTTACTGCTTGACCACACTAGCATGGACCTGAGTGGATAAAGATGAGAGATAAGTTCTTATAAACGACCAGTGATGAGTCTGTTTCATCCAACAACAAGAGGGAATCACACTTACATTCGATTATTAAAGCTGGGTACACACTATAGGGTATATTTACTAAACTGCAGGTTTGGAAAAGTGGAGATGTTGCCTATAGCAACCAATCAGATTCTAGCTGTCATTTATTTAGTGCATTCTATAAAATGACAGCTAGAATCTGATTGGTTGCTATAGGCAACATCTCCACTTTTTCAAACCTGCAGTTTAGTAAATATACCCATGTAGGTTTTTCACCTGATTATCACGCCAATCACACAATAAACGACCGTCAGGCCCGATATCACATTAGTGTGTACACTGCAACGATCATGTTTTATTGTACCAAAGCACATCGTATCGTTTGTTTTGATTTTATAAACAGACTAAAGATCTCTATAAACGATGGAACAATGTCGGGCAGATTCTGCAGTGTGTACGCACTCAGGACCGGCAGTGTAGTCAGATCTCCATAGAGTTTACAGAGTCGCGATCTTTTCAGCCTATGGTTATAACAGATGAAGAGCACAGATCTGAAGGTAAATCTTGTGTGTACACATGAATCAGCTGCTGATCGGGATTGTATAGGACCCACCTAGCGGGTAATCCGGCCTTGTCACATTGTGTAAACTAATAAATCATGGATACTCTGCTCTTACCAGACATTGTTAATGCTTTTCTAGTTACTACAAGCTGTACTCTGCATTAAACACCACAGGAATATATATTTTTCCAGTGCAGACGGGCCGGCGGGGGTTGCTGCCTGGTAAGCGCGGTGCCCTCCTGCGCTTACCGCGTTCCTCCGGCCCTGCAAGCCTTGACACTGAAAGTTCTAGCTCTGCTCATCTGCTGAAACTTTGTTCATTGCCACTGCGATGAGAGAGGTGGGTGACATAATGCAGGAGCTGCTGGAAAAACAGCGCCAGATGTGAGGAACAAAGGAGTTAACGTACCTGAATCTTAATACGCGCTCAGCCCCGTGCAGATGCTTTGTTACCCTCTTATCAAATCTCACAGAGACCTTTATCTGCCATTTAGAGAGAGAGGCGCATTGACATTTTCCTAGCTGGCTGGGTTTAATAGAATGTTCCGTAGAGGAGAGAAACATTGTATCATGAATTCCAAGTAGGAAACGTCTACAAGTGGTTTCGCATTGGAAGCTTGGTCACGATGCAACATAGATCATAGCTGGATGTTTCTATAGAACCAGGCTTCCTATGCATGGCAAATACTACCAATATCATTTCCAGCAGCCATCGGCTACAACGTCACTAAGTCTGGGGTCTATCTACCAAGATGGAACTGGTGTCGGAATATTAGGAGAAAATTGAAATATAGATTTTTTTTCTTTCATGGATGAACAGTTTAAGTTTAAATAAAGGTCTTGTTCTGTATCCTTTAAACTGCTGGCGTCTTGTTGCACAGAATATCACAGAGTAGTGTGTCTCTGGGCTGGGTGATTCCCAGCCGTCAGTAAATGGGACATAAATAGCGAGTATATTGACGGCAATGGGTAAGACCCCTAAAAAGGTGAGCAGTCCGTAAATTTTGATAAAACTGCCAGTAAACATAGTGTCAGGGTCTGTCGATCCTGGTTACAGTAGATTTGTCTTAAACACACCATAGGCAAACCGAGGGGGGGGGGGGTTACTAGTGCCTGGAACCCCCCCCCCCCCCCCCATCCAAGCCTGGGGCACTATATAATTGAGGTGGCTGGACCCTGGTCCCGCTTCACACGGCTCTGCTTGAAAAGGGAGAGCTGTGTGCACCTAACAGTAGTGCACGCAGCATTGCCATGTATATTATATGGATAGAAAGAGTTGGAGAGCAGCCAAGCACTGTCTAAAATTATAGCCACGCCCCCATGCATGCTGGTCACGCCCACTGGCAGGGAGGTGTGGAAACCCCCCCTCTACAAATCCTGCGTTTGCCCCTGCACACAATGATATTGAATAAGTCTTTCTGTGAAAAATTATAATAATAATATAGATCATACAGTCAGGAAATGCTGATTCTTATAGTTCCACAACAGCTGGAGAGCCACAGATTTCCTACTGCCATGGTAAGCTACAGCTGACTTAAGATGCCCTCATGCTTTGATTGGTCAGTTTTGCCACATTAAATGACCCAGGGCCTGTGTGTGGACTTATTATAACTGATTAAAAAATCCAATCCAGCTGTACTATTGTTGCTTACACATTTCGAAGAAAATACAGAAAGAAAACAAGAGGAGAAAAAGAGCTGCAAATTAGAACAGAGATGCGATAATCCCCCAAGGAGCTAGCAATCTAATTGCGTCTACAAGGTTATAATGCCTTTTTTCCTAATTGTGGCTAAGCTGCATGCAAGCCAGTCCCTGGACCTCTGTGTTCTGTTAAATGAAGCATTACTCACACAATCTGTGTGCCCAACATCACGCAGCCGGTGTGATAGATGCCAATGGGGACCGACAGGCTGATAACTCACATTGGAATCTCATCCGTTGAATATAAACACAGGTTAAAGAAAGACGAGTTCTCTCTGTGAAATCCGTTTGCCCCGGGCAACCTCTGCTACACATCTAACTGCCTTTGTCTCCAAGAAGCTGCTGCAATTTAACTTGTAATCATATAAAAAGTAGATTTATCTCTTGCTGATACTTAGTAGAGCTGCTTGGCTATACGACGACAGAATACCAATAATAATAATAAAGACTAATGTCACTGAGTGTCTGGGGACCCTGATAATTCTCCTGAATTTTTTTTTTTTTGCTATCCTGCTCAAAGGTATTTACTTTCATGCTAGCCAGAGGATCGCTTCATTTCCCTTATATTTTAACACGTACTATTTATTGGTGTTTTTGCAGCAAGAGATCAGAAAATAATTCTAAAATGCCATCTGCAAAACGATTCTAGTGATATATTAGCAAAATAAATAAAATGAAAAAATAATTTAGCTAAACAACCCATGAATGGACAGGGCTTTGCAATTTAGGAGTGAGGCACGGGTGGACTTGGGGAATGACCAAAAATATCCAAATGTTTGGACATTTCTGATGGGGGATATGATTAAAAGTTTATTGCAGAGCAAAAATAGTTTGTTGTACTAAGGAGAAGCAAAGTTATGTCATGCGGAAAGTGTTCTACAGGTGCTGTAATCAATAGTAGCCAAGTATTCATTTGTCTTTATGTAGCAAGTTGTGCTAGAACATTGACAGTTTGAATCCATGGGGGGGGGGGGGGGGGGGTCCTCTTCCTTCCTGCTTTCAATCCATTGTGGAAAAAGAAAAAAACACATATACAACTAAGAACTGCTCCTTGCAGAACGCTAAGTCACCTGTTAGCTTCCAAGAAATACAGAGACTTGATTGGTCGGAGCATGGGAAAGCCATTCTGTATTGGTTAGGAGTGGTGGACTCACCACTAATCGTATTGAGCTACGTTAATACAATGTAGTTAATGGATACAATCTTAAGATATGTGCAAGGTTTGGATGCATTTTGGGCCTGATTCATTATTATTTTCTTTGTTAATGTCTTATCATTAATGACTATATTTTCAAAAGGTGACATTAATTGAATAGGTTTTTTTTTTGTGTGTGGTCTTTTGTGACGTGATATTCCACATATGTATTGGATGTATCCTGCAGTGTATTGTCTGTTAGAGCAGAGCGGATTTAGACTTGTATTCCTCAACAGACGTATTTTCAGATCCGATCCTAGTTGAAAATTAACCTTTCTTCCATTCCTCCCTCTGTCCATTATCCTTTCTTTCCTTCCTTCTCCTGCTCTAATTATTCCATGGAAGGATTACATGGTGGGTTATATATAATGGGCAGTTTGTAAAAATAATTTCTCAGAGAAAAAAGACCGAACTACAAAAAAATGGTGGACGTTGGGAAAAGAGTTTGGCACGGAGCTGTGAGAGATATACATTTTATGAACTTCTTAAAGTAATGCATTTTGTATAATTACTATTCCCTAATGAACTTTGCCTCACATTCTTATCTTTTCTTCAATATGTCTCTTCTCAAGAATGTGCACATCCAGCAGTTTCAGTACAGGGAGCCCACGACCCCCATTTGAGGCCTACGTGACTGAGATAAGACACCTGCTGTACATCCTGTCTACAAACTGCTGACCTGAACAGGATGCCTTCAGAAACCTTGGATTCCTTATCTTCTTTTGTCTGTGAAACTATGCATAAATAAAGCTACTCTGACTTAGGGCTGGTCAGAATCAGAATCATTTTCAGCCTAAACATCTGAAGTTGTCTGTTTCTCTATCGATCGATACCCACAAGGTATAGCAGCTGGAGTTCAGGAGAAAGGACCCGTTTAGGTCATCTCTGACAGTTTCAGTGGGGGCTCGCCGCCGGGATCTCCAATACATCAGACCTCCCGACAACGGGGTTCTCCCTTTCCAGACAGACAGACGTTAATCCAGCGCTGGTGAGCAAAAAGCTTTATTTTTGCTCTTAGAGCTGTCTCTGTGGAGGGGGAATTATCCCAGCTCGAGGGTACTGCAGTCTGATTGACGGAGATCCCTGAACTCTGGCAACAGATACTATTAAGAGTATCAAGGTACTTGTGTGTAATCTGTCTTGTATTGTTACATGTATTGATATATTGTCTTCTCTATGCCATACACCTGATACATACACATGAATAACACCACAGAACTCAGTCAGATCACACAGTTGACCCTGCAAATAATCTTGATTGTATACGTGATTGTGTTTTTTGATGGATTTTAATGAAAGTAGTCAGGAACATTCAGAAAGGCAGACCAGCTGCAAACTTGTTGTAAAGCAAGACAGGAACAAATAAAAGTTTTCTCATTCAAAATATATTGGACCATAAGGTAATCCCAGTATGGGAAATAAAGGGTTCAAGACAGGAGAGAAATCCGAAAAGTACGGGGATCTAGACCCCATAAAGTATATGCGAAAGCATAAAGGCAAGGATTTCATAAAAGGGATGAGAAAACTGTTCAAAGCTGCAGGGGTGTCTGAAAACCGGTACATTAAAAGTTCAATTTTTGAAAAAACTAATTAAAGACAATGAGAAAGCACTGAAAGAAAAAGGTTATTTTGACAGATGTGTTGCATGGTGTAAAATGTCAGAAGAATTAGAGAATGACAATGATTGCTGTGATATGTTACAGTTAACAAATTTAAGTGACAATGATTAAATAGAAAATGTATCGCAAGCTAAATGATATAATGACTAAAACAATGAATCAAGTAGGTTGTGTACTAAAAATGTATGTTTAAATGCTGCGCAGCTGAAGAGTGAGATGTGCCCCTCCCTTATTCTGTGTAAAAAATTTCAGTGTGTTGAGATAAGAAGCACTCTGTGTTTTTTTGTTATCTGACAATGTATGTAACATTGATAAAATGGTTCTTCCAAGTATGTTTCTATTTTTCAATAGGAAAATATGTCCTGAGTGCTGATTGATATTAGCATGTTGAAGCTAATGTGTATTTAGTCTAATGCTGGGACATGTAGTTCCACAGCAGTAGGCTGGAAGATAGCAGTTAATTTTTCTTTCTCTGTATGTGAGTTTTATCTCCGTCTTACTGTGTGTGAGGGAGATCCGTGTTTGTCTGTCTTGACCGTTTTACAAGAGACATGTTTCAAGGTTGAAAAAGCTGTACAGTTGTAAATGTAATGTTTTTGAAGAGATGCAAAAGAAGTTTTAAAGTCTTTGGTCCGTCACAAGACTGTAAATAATGTACATTATCACTATTACTGGTTTCAGAACAAAGTTGGCTGGGGTCCAACAAGCCGTTTCTATATTTGAACAAAGTAATTTTTTTTATTTTTTTTTTGAGAAAAATAGCTTTCTCTTTAATGAAGTTGAGAATTGTGGGAGTGAGCTTTACATGGAGATATATTACAAGCTGTTTTTATCTGTGTAAAATGGCGCTGATAAATGTTCTCAGAAATCAGGAGGGTTTGTTATGCCCATAAAGAATTGTTACGAGATAAAATGTCGTCTGTGAGCGAGAATTGTGAATATATATTTGTACTTTAAACATGGAAATCACAGAATCTGGAAATATGTGTGAATATTTGGTTTACAAAGAGATGATGAGAAAGGAGTGGCTTTGAACACTCGCCCAGGTCTCGTCACTTTGACATTCCCTGTTTGTGATATTGGGGACTGCCTCTTTGAGGAAATCAGTTTTTCATTGCATGGAACGCATAGCGTCACAGTTAAAGCTACAAAGAGAAACTTTTAAGCAAGTGTCGTATTAGCAGCTGTTCACCGTGAATTAATAACAGTTACTGTAATTACTAGTGAATAAATGTTAATCTTTATGCAAAGGTTTTTTTCTTCACAGATATCCAGCAAAAAAGACCATTTAGGCAATCCAGATTGCATTGATCCAACTTCCAATGAATAGAAGTTGCAATATGTTTTGGTCAACAGCTGAACAAAAAGCAGCTTTTGAGCTGATCAAAGATTTAATCACAAGCGCCCCAGCCCTTGGGCTCCCTAACTATGAACTACCGTTTAACTTGTTCTGCCATGAACAAGAAGGGCACGCTCATGGCGTACTAACACAAGAGCATGGGAGCAGACAAAGACCATTGGGGTACTACTCCCAGAAGCTAGATTCTGTCATAGTGGGAGCCCCAACATGTATAAAAGCAGTAGCAGCAGCCGCTTTATTGCTACAAAAAGTTGCAGACATAGTGCTGGATCACCCTCTCACCATTCAGGTACCACACTCAGTCATGGAAATACTGAATCAAGCCAGAACAAAACACATCTCAGCGGCTAGATTAACTAAATATGAAGTAGCACTACTGACACCCTCAAACGTTACACTAAAAAGATGCACAGTTTTAAATCCAGCAACATTGTTCCCAAGTTGCATGGATATAAAAGAGGGGAGTAACAGTATAGACGCTGAAGACACAGACAATACAGAGAGTGTTGAGACTGTGACAAAACAGGAAACACAGCCAAGAAGCTGCTATCTGAGGTAGTATGTAGATACGGGGTTCCAGAGGTGATTGAATCAGACAGAGGTACTACTTTTACAGGAGAAGTGATGACATCTATCATGTCAGACTTGGGAATTGCTCAAGCATTCCATACCCCCTACCACCCACAGAGTAGTGGCAAGGTAGAAAGGCTAAATGGCACTCTCAAGCTCAAAATGCAGAAAGCCATGAAAAGCACAGGGATGCCCTGGCTGCAATGCCTTCCCCTCGCCCTATACTCAGTCAGGACAACACCTAATAAGAAACACAAGCTGAGCCCCTATGAAATACTGTTTGTGGGGCCGCCAAAGACAGGGTGTTATTTTCCACAATCTCTAGTGAAACACCAAGGTGAACTGACTAGTTATGTGAAAGAACTACAGAAGTCCCTCACTAACATACATTCTTGAGTTTTCTCTTCAATCCCAGATCCAGAGGATTGCACTGGAACACATGCCCTGGTGCCAGGAGATTACGTCTTCGTAAAAAGACACGTGAGGAGGTCTCTGGAACCACGGTTTGAGGGGCCATATCAAGTTCTGTTGACTACACCCACTTCTGTGAGACTTGAAGGAAAGGATCCTTGGATCCACGCCAGCCACTGCAAAAAGGCTACGGTGACCCAGGAAAAACCATGAAGGGGAGTAAGGTCCTTTAAAATATTGTTTCAATAAGGGAATAGAATCCAATAGGGCTATAAATGAGTCAATATGGACCCCATATGGCCAAATACGCATTAGTTACCAGAATAAGAGTTTCCCTTTAGGGTCTGTCCCTAAATCACGCTGTCAAGTTATAGTGAATTTCACCCAACCTTATTTATCACACTGTAATTCTGAATGCAACCAAACAGTGAAGATGGAATCCGGAAAAGGTACTATTTTTTTAAAGAGTCAGGAGTGTATAAAATGTCAATATGACAGATATAATCTCACCTGGAACGGCACACTGCCTGCCTTTGACAATGACAGAGCAGAAAATGACACTTCATGTCACTTAGGACAACAGGTATCTACATATTGCCTGTTTTATGATATCCCCTACCTTTTACCAGATGATGTTTATTATGTATGTGGACGCAATGCCTACAGGTGGCTCCCCCCAAATTCAATAGGGGTATGCTACTTGGCCAGATTGGTTCCTGAATTCTATGTCATGACCCATGATGACCTCAGAGGAGTATTCAGGAATAAAAAGGACCATAGGCTTGAAAAAAGGGAAATTAAGACAATAGATACTGAACATATCCCTCTCATAGCAAAGTCCAAAGGGCACAATGTGGGTATTGGATTTGGTAACATCATTTCAATAGGGACATGGGGGTACATGGCAAACTATAATATGATATTAAAGGTTGCAGGACTTTTAGATAACATAACAGAAATTTATGACAAATCCTTTAGGTATGTTGGAAAAGAACTGCAGGCGATGAAAACCCAGTTAATACAACATCAACTTGTATTAGACTACATCACTGCTCAGTCAGGAGGGTACTGTTTGACCCTAGAAACAGAATACGGAACACATTGTTGTAACTTTGTAACAAATGACACTGATAATCCAGAAGAAGTAATAGACAGGTACATGACAGAAGCCAAGGAAATGAAGGAGAAATTCAGGAAAGAGAATTTTGACCCCGATACGGTTAATGATGGCTGGTGGACATCAGCCTTCTCATGGTTAAATCCTAGTAATTGGGGCAAAGGTATTTTCGCATGGATTTCAGGCATTTTAATATGGATAGCTAAGATATTCGCTTTATTGTTGTTGCTATATGTCATTTTTAAACTAAGCTTATGTTTTTTCCAATACTGTTTGAAAAGGTGCAAAAATGATCTCATTCTGAATAAAAAGTCTCTTAAAAGACATGTAAAGCCCAAACCGGTATCAGATGTTTATCTTGCCCTCTCTGAGCTTTAAGGCTCTTTTGTACTCTCCCCCCCTCAGTCTTTCCCATTTTCTTTTTTTATTATTTTTAAGAATTAGGTGTACATGAACCATAGACCTGATTGAATGTATCTTTACCATCCTCTAAGGGCCTATCAGAGGTTCCATTGAATTGAATGAAGTAGGTCGGGTGCAGGAGTGCTTCATGCACACCAAAAGGATAGGCAGGGCAATTATAAAAATGATAAAAAGAGGGGTTTATGTGAGAGATATACATTTTATGAACTTCTTAAAGTAATGCATTTTGTATAATTACTATTCCCTAATGAACTTTGCCTCACATTCTTATCTTTTCTTCAATATGTCTCTTCTCAAGAATGTGCACATCCAGCAGTTTCAGTACAGGGAGCCCACGACCCCCATTTGAGGCCTACGTGACTGAGATAAGACACCTGCTGTACATCCTGTCTACAAACTGCTGACCTGAACAGGATGCCTTCAGAAACCTTGGATTCCTTATCTTCTTTTGTCTGTGAAACTATGCATAAATAAAGCTACTCTGACTTAGGGCTGGTCAGAATCAGAATCATTTTCAGCCTAAACATCTGAAGTTGTCTGTTTCTCTATCGATCGATACCCACAAGGTATAGCAGCTGGAGTTCAGGAGAAAGGACCCGTTTAGGTCATCTCTGACAGAGCTTAGCAAAAATGGTGGAGGCTTGTGGCACCAGTCTCTTTGGAGCTGGCCAAGGTTTCACCACGACAGACACCGGTCGTGTCCGTCCTTGTCGCTGTGATAGCATTTACGCCTCGTGTCCTCGCTGTCAGAGTCTTCTATCAGCCTGTCCTTTGGCTTGTATATGACTCCTGTAAACAAGTAATTAAGTGAAATAAATGATACAAATGGCCTCTTTCATCACTGAAATGAATCGCTTAATATGCAGACAAACATGACTTAAAGTGTGTCATAAATCCTGCAGGAGGGTCCCGCTCGACAGGCAAATTAACACTCATAAACGCTGTTCCTGTGCAGGATCCGATAGACAACCAAACCGGGGAGAGACCTGTTCAGAAGGATGGGGGCTGTTCTGTCCTGGGCAATAAGACTTACACTAGTGTTTGCCCTGTGCCACAGTGAGGGCCACGGTCCCCATAGCATAACTGGGTGGCTGTCAAAGATCAGACCATAAAAACAGACATAGAAATAAAAAAAGGGGAAGAGAATGATGTCTAAATCCATTTCACGCCACCTTCATGTTTTCATGTTTATATATTCTTCTGTAAATTATATATTTATAAATTGTTAGTCATGGCAGGAAATTATAAGCAGTACGCATGCCTCCCAATTTTCAAGGGTAAAAAAAATAATTAAAAAAAATCAGGACAGATCACCACGCCCCTTTTTTTGCACAAGAAATTAGGACTGTCCACAAAAAAGGGGACTGTTTCGAGGTGTGAGTTACAACTGCTTACTGCTTGGCGACTCCTTGACCTGACGGCTACTTGGCACGGTCTGTAGCTACTATGGCATAAATACCGATCCTTTTACAATCATCATCATCAGCTATTTATATAGCGCCACTAATTCTGCAGCGCTGTACAAAGAACTCACATCAGTCCCTGCCCCATTGGAGCTTACAGTCTAAATTCACTAACACACACACACAGACACACAGACTAGGGTCAATTTGATAGCAGCCAATTAACCTACCAGTATGTTTTTAGAGTGTGGGAGGAAACTGGAGCACCCGGAGGAAACCCACATATATACACATAATTCACAACAGTCCCTATTTTTTGTGTGACAGTGCACATCTTTATTTAAAAAGAGGATGTCCTACTAGACTAAGAGTGGTTATAGCCTGGATTGATCAGGACGTGATTTGGAAATATGCATGTGTTCTTTTTCATGTAAATTTGAATCTGCTTATTAAAAGTTGTTCACAGACGTCAGAGTAGCAATGCATTAACATTTGTTATAAGGGATTTCATGTGTTTATCCAGATATTTTCTATGCCGCCCAACCTTAAATGCATATTACTTTAAGTAGTATTATATTCAGGCATAGATATATTGTTGTATTACTGTATATGTATTTATATATAATACAATATAATATTATTTATTATATTCATCACCACTAACTGTGCATCATGAAAGCAAACTTCTCTAGTGTCCCAGATAAGCGTAGTTTATATTTATGATAATATTAAACATGTGGGCATAAATTCACTTTAAAATCCTTAATTTAAAAACAATAATAATTTATAAAGATTACCGTAACAATAAAAACAGGCATTGCAGTATTATAATGGTCTGTTTGGAGCAGTATGATGGTAATTACCCAGTAGGATACTCCCATAAGTGTTTCCAATCTCTACATTCAGTAGGATTATTTAATTTAATTGGCCTAAATCTTTGTGGAGTGTCACTAATGATGCGATATTCAGCCAAATGTGAGTTTATTAAAGACGTAATAATTGCCTCTAAGCCAGATCCCATTGGATTGATAACCAATCTCATCTAGTGCCTGTATGTCATGTCAACCACTGATACCAACCCCAGAGCCTCTCTTTTCTGTATGCAATTGTATGATCCTCCGGCCCAGGAATCCTGACAATGATACTTAGTCACCAGTTGTCAGGTCATCCCTTTAATGTACCTTAACTTCACCGGTTCCGTCACCACCATCTCTGGTTTCCAAACGCTGCAATTGGTAGGGGCAGACTCCTGGCACTGAGAGGAACAATGCATTTATATCTGTGCCAGTTACTCCAAATTAAACCTACTTACAAATGTCAGAGATGCTCACCAAACCTACTGAACTGTCTCCTAGGTTTGCACCGGTCTGCATTACAGCAAACTACATTTGCAGAATGATATGGCAAGCACAATATTTGAAATTAATAAAAATGTAATTAAGGAGAGACTCTGCTGTCCCCATGCTGTGATAATTAAGACAGATTTCTCTTAATTGCTTACAAGTATCATTACGAAGCGCAGTAATTTTGCAGAACATCGGGCCAATAAATATTAATATCCATTCAGGCTGTTGAGCTGTCTGCCTGCTCCAGGGCTGCAGTAAAACCGCCACAGAGGGTCCCATGATCCCAGCCCACCCATAGACCCAGCCGGAGGTCCGCCAATCACAGATACAGCTGCGTTTCATGCTTTTGTGCTGGTGATTCATATCAGCTGTGAGCTGATGGCTCTACGGCTCTCCTGTCAGTCCGATTCCTGGATGACAGTAAACCTACCGTGTGCTTTACATGACAGATCGTTATATCACTCGTAATGTCAGGGGCTGTCTACATGTCACAAGTGATGTTAGAGTAAGCCAGGAGTATTGAGGTGTAATTGCAAGCTTGTCAGCGATTCCTCATAGGGGGTTTGCAAGTTACTCTTAAAGCCCAAATTTAAATAGTTTCAAAATAGATTACATGTGTTAAAAAATATTTAAAAACCATTATTTATTTAAAAAAAAAAATATTTAAAAAATAAAGCTTTTTTTTTAATTATTTGAATCAGTTGTCGCCATCTCAGGATAGGGATAACTGTTTTGTTCCTCAGTCCTAGGGATCTATAATGAGGTGTTGCATCAGTACTGTGTTATAAGTTATACTCGTTGCTTAGTGCACGGGTACGTTTGGCCATGGGTATTCCTCTTGTTTGTCGTACTGGCGCACATCCTGATACAAGAAATTGAAAACAGGAGACATGGATTGAATTGGAAAATTACTTCTGACAAGTGCACGTTCTGGGCCATAACTACGGGCCTGAATTTGAAGAAGAGGGTGACAAAAGCTAGTATGGACAACCTTTAAATAAATATCGAAGAACAAAGTAATTGAAGTGTAACCACCTTAAAGAAGATAACTTAAAAAAGTCACACACCAAGAAATACCGTCTCTCTAGCAATCTGGCAGCTTTTCCTGATAGATTGGCAGCTATTTGGACTTCAATAACAACTTTCTCTTTAAGGCTGGCGGCTTTCTCTGTTAAAAGTGTAGCTTGCTCTGTAAGACTTGCAGCTCTGTCTAAGGGAAGGGTGGCCCTTCTCATCTCCTATACCAGTGTTGGCTAACATGTGACACTCCAGGTGTTGTGAAACTACAAGTCCCAGCATGCTTTGCCAATATATAGCAGCTTATTGCTGGAAGGGTATGCTGGGACTTGTAGTTTCACAACACCTGGAGTGTCATAGGTTAGCCAACACTGTCCTATACTCTGTCTAACTTCTGCTTCATGGTCGGGTGCTTCTCAAGCAGCCTGTGGTTACTAGTGAGATGGGGAGGGGGATTATGTAGGAAAAGAGTTATCTCAAATATCCGGCAAATCCATGAGGTCTGCCAAGGAATCACATGTTTTATACCAGAGGTGCTCAACCCCAGTCCTCAACAGGTCATGTTTTCAGGATTTCAATGGTATTAATGTAGTTCATTGTAGTTATACCTCACATGGGATTTAACAAATAACAACCAATCAGAGTTGTTTTCTCATGCTCTGACCTATCAGAGTGTAGCTGGTCTATATTTATAAGTAGCTGATAGGCTGTCCGGCCTGTCCTGGACAGCCTATCGTGTCTCGGCTTCTATTGAAGTAAGTGTTTGTCTTGCATGTGTTGTTTTTTTTTTATATTTTCCGTGAGGATTAGCAGCTGGAAGTCTGAAGAGGACCCCAGCATGGATTTAGGTAATAAATTGGTAACGTAAGGTGCCGGGGAGTATTTAGTTTACTGAAAGACTTCCACTGTGTTTTTTTCTGTGGCACTACTGATCCCAGCAATCCCCTGAAAGCCAGGACACGCTTTTGCGTGTAGTTCTACCAGCACAAACATGCTCTGAAAGCCATGGGTATGCTGGCACTTATAGTTCTACAAGCGCCTGCATAACCAAGCAGTTTATGCCTGCCAGGGCTTGCTGAGACCAGTAGTGCCACAGGAAACAAAAATGCTGATTTCTTAAGTTAAAGTATTTATTACCCCAACAGCCACCAGGCACGGGTGTTCGGAAGAGCCCTAGTGCTTCAGCACGGGGCTGTTTTTCCCATGGGGCCCTATTCCCCTAGGGGTCTGGTGACACCAAGCTGCAGGTGTTCCTTTGACCACCCAGCCTGTCGTAGCCTAGTGCTAATTTCGGAGGAACCCAACGCTGTTCGTACTCCCCCATAGGCAAACCGAGGGGGGGTTCCTAGTGCCTGGAAACCCCCATACAACCCTGAGGCACTGTATAACTGAGGTGTCTGGACCCTGCCCCCGCTTCACATGGCTCTGCTTGAAAAGGGAGAGCTGCGTGCACCTAACAGTAGTGCACGCAGCATTGCCCATGTATATTATGGGGATAGGAAGAGTTGGAGAGCAGCCAAGCACTGTCTAATATTATAGCCACGCCCCCATGCATGCCGGTCACGCCCACTGGTGGCGTGGTGTGGAAACCCCCCTCTACAAATCCTGCGTTTGCCCCTTCTCCCCGTATACCTATATATTTACAAAGCTTCAACCAAACACACAAGTAGAAATGGAGACCAGCTACTCCAAGCTATTTTTTACATCGTAAACGACAGCCAGTATACATAAATGTTTGATCTATTATATGCCATCGTCTCCTCCGGACCTTCTAAATCCTGTTCCTCCTGATAACAATTAAATTTTTATATTACAGCTCTTCTCCCCTTTAGACATTTTTTCATATGTTGTGATATATTGCCTGAAGGCTTTTATTGCTGAATATTGAAGCATCTTTCATCTCTTTATCTTGTTACTGTTTAAATACTAGAACGCTGCGTACAACTCTCACGGTTACTGTATGTATATTGTTATTGCTTGGCTCTTAACTCTCCGCACAAGTGCCTGGATATATTGCATATTGTACTTAGATAGCAGCCTCCTCCCTGTGGATCTTTACAGCCTTCTGGTTATAGTGAGAGGATACAGAGTAAAACATCTCTTGGAGGCTATTGTTATATAGTTATATGTTGTTATACTTAACGAGATGCCAGCCGCCCTCTATTGTGTACTGTATTCCTACACTGTCATTAGCAATAGTACAGGTGTAGCATGTATTATCGGGAATGCTGGGGACTTAGGGATTTTCAAATGTTTTTCTTTGTAATTTGCCACCCAAAATATACTAAATTAGATTTAAAAATGGCTTGTCTTTCCCAGCAATAAACTATGCATTTCCCTCCATATTTAATTGTTTAGCAGCGCTCCTCCCAGTGACCGTAGGAGGAAACTATTGGTGCTCACGTCGGGTATATATGACATTATTAATGGAAAGGAGCCAATTGAAGGAGGATCATTTGCAAATTGCGAAATGCGCCAGTATGTGAATTAAACAGTATTCTGGTCAGGTTAGGTGCAGTTTACTCTATATTTTAACACAAGCAAAATGAGCTTGTTGCCTGAAATTATTATAAAAAAAATTGTGTTCTCTCCCACCACACCTCTGCATAATCTCCACCACGCACACCTTGGCATAAATTCACCCACGCACAACACCGCACAGTCTCCAGCACGCACACCTCTGTCTAGTCTTCGGGTACCTGTGAACCATACTGATGTTCCAGACACACATACAGGTTGAATTAGCACAAGAATATCCTCCATGTGAGCAGTAACGCCACGCCAAGGTTTCAAACATTGTTACTGTGTATTCACACACCTTTCATGTCTCCATTCACTGACAGTCATACACCTCAGTGCACCACCTCCGCGCGGTCCCACCCCGCACACCACCTCCGCGCAGTCCCACCCCGCGCGGACCCACAGCACGCACCACCTCTGCGCGGTCCCACCCCGCACACCACCTCCGTGCGGTCCCACCCCGCACACCACCTCCGTGCGGTCCCACCCCGCACACCACCTCCGTGCGGTCCCACCCCGCACACCACCTCCGCGCGGTCCCACCCCGCACACCACCTCCACGCGGTCCCAACCCGTGCGACCGCACAGCACGCACCACCTCCACGCGGTCTCACCCCGCGCACCAACTCCACGTGGTCTCAACCCGCGCACCACCTCCGTGCAGTCCCACCCCGCACACCACCTCCGCGCGGTCCCACCCCGCGCGGACCCACGGCGCGCACCACCTCCGCGCGGTCTCACCCCGCGCACCACCTCCGCGCGGTCCCACCCTGCACACCACCTCCACGCGGTCCCACCCCGCGCACCACCCTTGCACGGTCTCACCCTGTGCACCACTTCTGCACATCCCCACCCCATGCACCACTGGGTGGAATGTCAATGTTACTTGACATTCCATTGCATCTCTATTAAACATTAAAATATTGCCCTCCGGTTCCACTACAGATAGCTGACGCTCCTCCCACAATTTCAGGATAGTGTCCTAATGGTGCCTCATATAGGTTAAACAGATGAGACTACAGTCATTTGAGCTGCTGTGATATCATTGGGCCTGCTCATGGGTCTGAAATCCATCCAATTCATGCACTGTTTACCTGTAGAGCAAGTCTTGAAGCTTGTCACTCACACTCTGTCTACTATCAGAAAAGCACATCCCTCCTAACATACCAGAAAGGGTGAGAGAGAGCATGATGGACATATTTAAGTATAAGATTTCAATAATGCTATGTATATTATTATTCAGCTCAGTAATATACATATTTTACTGGCTCTTTAAATTCCAATTACAGTATGCAATGAAATTATCTATCCTGATTATTTGTACCCTCTATGCCTTGTGTGCTGCGACCTTGAGAACATTCGCTAGACTTTGCTTTTTGAATACAGTTAAAACACCAAAAATTAGATAAAATCACTTTGGCAGGCTATATAAAGCAGGCTAGTAATCATCATTTTCCCTAGTTTTGTTTCTTCAGAATGCTGTTAATGATGTATAATTCTGCAGACTTTCAATCAGTGTCATGTAACTACCATGGCAACCACAGTCACATGGCACACAATACAGTGAACAGAGAGGCTTTGGAACGACCTACTCTGTCTGCACTGTGACATCCTCCCCCTCCCCCCTCTGCTATCACATGACACGCTGAGAGCTGTGAGTCTGTGGCAGTCATACTTGTTTTCCCTCCAGAGGGATTTTGAAAGGAGATCCTGATTTGCAGTAGGATAGCTAAGAAAATACATGCTTACAAGGTACTTAACTTGCTCTTTAAAGTAAAAAAAAACTTCTGTGTGGGATTGCTGCTTTAACATTATTATTATAATTATTATAAAGCGCCAAAAATATATTCTGTTTTACACTTAGGGGCATTCATTGAAAAAATCACAGTGAAATGTCAAAATTAATTAGACAATTCAGAAGAATTTAGAAGTGTACATTACCCTTTATACATAAGGACCACAAACATGCAGTAATATATTACTAGCCCCCAGACTATTAATGTCTTCCAGGAGCCCAGAGCAGTTTGTCTGGGTGACTTTTCGGTGTGTGTGTTGCAACAAAATGTTGTATCTGCTAAGTAAGTGAGTTGTTTTGCTGCACAGCAGGAAAAGGATACAAGGGGAGGGGGGGGGGTGGTATCTCTCTGGGGGGCTTCAAAGAAATTGCTGAAACATCATGTAGCCCGTTCTGCTCACAGGTGCTGTTCTCTTCTGCTTTGCTTCTTACATCAATACCTGTTAATTCCACTAATATTTCAGTGATGCAGAAAGCGGGACAGACGTTGTTGGTGTCACACTAGTACAACACAGGGATGTTTACTGTGAAATAAATGTGCGACTCCCCTAGGGGGTCCGAGCGAGAATTTGATTTAATGTAAATTCTCTGCATAATGTGATCACCTTCAGAGCCACAATAACAATATAATCCAATAAGCGCTCTGCGTGCAGCGTATGATGGATGTCAGCAAGCAGAAATTTCCATGGAATTACTAAATGGAGACATGAGAATGTGTAAAGTTTGGGTATCCGTTATGGTATGTGTTCTACTGCGCTGGTAATATATATGTTAATGCAAAGACTAAATGATGACTGGAGGAAAATAGGTTTGGGGTCCTTATCTTGAATAGAATGTAGCATTTGCCACGACAGTTATCTTTTGCTGTGTAGCGTTATATAATTGCCGGCATTTGAAAATCCAGGAGGAATGCTCTGCGGGTGCATTCACGCAGGTCACGGGCGATACTTTCTTCAGCTCTGCGGAACTGGTGGCGCTATATAAATAAATGATGATCGGACATTTATAAGAAATGGTGCGGATGAAAAATCTACTATAAATTCATTGCATCCAAACAGATTCTATCATTATTCTTATGCCGCTTAGCGTAAACTTCTAGTTGCTGTGGTCTACAGCACCTTTATCCTGTGCGCCAGTTTCATAGGTGTACCAGACCGCTTTTCGTTTCAGTCCTATCAAAATGCATTTGTATCTGCAAAATGAGTTGCATTTGTGTTATAATTAGAGATGCTCGGGATCAGTTTTCGGAAAACCGGGCCCACCCGAACATAGATGATCCGAGTACCGAGCTGAGCCGCCCTCGGAACTGAAAACGAGACAAAACATCATTCTCGCGTCGTCGGATCTCGCAAGTTAAGGATTCAATAAGTGCAGCCCTCCACGGAGACCCAGCCCCATGGCTCACACAGAAACAGGTTTAGCAGTGTTCTTGTCAATCTCCAGTCTCCAGTGACATTGCTCAGTGCCATTGCTCACACAGAAGCAGGAGGGGTAGCAGTGTTCTTGTCACTCTCCAGTCTCCAGTGACATTGTTCAGTGCCATTGCTCACACAGAAGCAGGAGGGGTAGCAGTGTTCTTGTCACTCTCCAGTCTCCAGTGACATTGCTCAGTGCCATTACTCACACAGAAGCAGGAGGGGTAGCAGTGTTCTTGTCAGTCTCAAGTGCCATTGCTCACACAGAAGCAGGAGTGGTAGCAGTGTTCTTGTCACTCCAGTCTCCAGTGACATTGCTAAGTGCCATTGCTCACACAGAAGCAGGAGGGGTAGCAGTGTTTTTGTCAGTCTTCAGTCTCCAGTGACATTGCTCACACAGAAGCAGGAGGGGTAGCAGTGTTTTTGTCACTCCAGTCTCCAGTGACATTGCTCAGTGCCATTGCTCACACAGAAACACGGGTAGCAGTGTTCTTGTCACTTGACAAAAATTGACTGGAAATTATTGGAAATTAATGTTATTAAGGTTAATAGTAATATAGGACCAAAAAAAGAGCCAAACTATGTGATTTTAGCATTTTGTAGCAATTTTTTTTTTAAAAAAAATATAGATCCACAGCCAGAAGCAAAACACGTGATGGCGGTTATGCCAAAACCAAAACACAAAGTTAATACAGATCCAAAACCAAAACCAAACACGGGGGTCAGTGAACGTCTCTAGTTATAATTGAATCCCTATTAAAAAAAAAAAAGACATCAAAACATTTTTAGGGCAAAATATTCTTTTACGCTCAGGAAATAAATGGTTCTAATGGAACCTTCACCTGGAAATACTGCAATGAGAACCCGCTGTTCAGTATAACCAGGCACTTTAGATTTTTGTAAACAAGTACAATTTTTAATACTACTATTCCCAGAGCACACAGCTTAGAGAACAGTGCCGTTGTATATTTAAGTTATATACGTAAAATAATTGGTGTACAATATCTGCCTTTGACCCCTTACACATCGCTGCACTATCTGGGAGAATTGCCGTCCAGGGAGTTGTTTTCAAACCATCGCTAAGTCACTAACAATACCCAGCAAAATGAAGAAACCATTAAGATGATACATTACTGGCACTGGACCCCAACAAATTAAATAGAGCGTTCCCCAGCGACCCTTAGACTTATTTTTGCAGCTGCAATAAACAGGACTCAGTCCTCTATATTTGGCGGCCTTGTGATCGCCTCTTACTAATTTTGTCGAAATCCATGAACTTGATTAGGCGGCTTTTGTCCATAACTCTAAGGACACTTATCCGTTCTCCGTTCGCTGTGTGCTGGGGCTGAGAGCTTCCACCTTAGATTTACATGACGGTTATTTAGTTCAGTATGTTAGTCTGGTAGTTTCACATGGCTGGTAATGATTGGCCACTGTGGTATTATCTTGTTCCCCTTTCCCAAACAGGATGACTACAATATACCTGATTCACCAAGGCCGGCATTCTGACCGCAACCCGCGTTCAGTATTATCCGCACGTATTTAGGCTTTGCGTAGTCCTGAATTCATCAATGTGCGGATCTCTGATTATGTGCGCTGATGAATTTGGGTGCAGGGCTGTTCTGTTCAGCTCCATTACACAAGGCTCTGCTTTAAAATGTGTGGGGTGCCCCCTCCTAACAATACTAACCCTTGTGCTGCCTGCCTAGTGCTGGTAGTCGCAAAATCGAGAAGTGGGGGGGGGGGGGGGCAGGGGCAAACACAAGGCAGGATTTTTAGAGGGGGGTTTCCACACCACGCCACCAGTGGGTGTGACCAGCATGCATGGGGTCGTGGCTATAATATAAGACAGTGCTTGGCTGCTCTCCAACTCTTCCTATCCCCATAATATACATAGGCAATGCTACGTGCACTACTGTTAGGTGCACACAGCTCTCCCTTTTCAAGCAGAGCCGTGTGAAGCGGGAGCAGGGTCCAGCCACCTCAATTATACAGTGCCCCAGGCTTGTATGGGGGGTTTCCAGCCGCTACGAATCAGGCCCTGTGTGTCTACTGAAATGTCTGACCTGTAGCCAGGAAGTCAATATATGACCTAAAGCCAAAGAGCACCACATACGGTCCCCGGGCCCCTGTTAGGACCCCATAACAAGTTCACTGTTACACAACTGATATCAAAACTTTGTTTTACATGTGTTAAAAGAAGTGGGCTCTATCGGGAGAACATGTTTTAAACGATTAGTAGACATTTACATATTTTTTAATAATGTCAATTTTAGGCGTCTGGGTGAGTAAATTAATCACCGTTAGTAGAAATATATGTACATGACCCTTTTTAATCTTTAAACTATATATATATATATATATATATATATATATATATATATATATATATATATATAGTGATCCTCTCTGTTATCAGGAGCACACACATTACCCCTTCCCAGAATAAAGCATTTCTTTCATGTTATTGTTCTGGTAATGGCATCTAAGGAACGGCTTTTTGCCCTTTAATAAATCAGCCTGTGAGTCCTATACATAAAAGTACCTCTTATGGATGGGCTGAGACTTGTGGGCCAGCGCTGTGTACTTGCCCTCCAGGCTAAAATTTGCCCTGATGTCACCTTACCTGGGTCTATAAAAGATCCTGCTTCCTAGACTGTACTGACTGGATCCTGATTTCTACATTCATTTGTCCATCTCTGGTTTAAGAACCTTCCTGCAAATAAACACTTATAATAAACACTAATAGACCCTTATAAAGTACACGACAGAGATCCGAGTTTTTACAATCTGACTCCCATTCACATGAACTCTGCTCAGTTCATAATAAAACCTCATTCTTTCTTTATTGTGTTAAACTGAGGACAGTTACAGTAACACAATACAATTAATCATGTTAAGAGGTGTTTGGATTCTGGGAGAGAAATAAGTGTAATGAATTATAGATCATTTGCACAGTACGCTTTTATTTTTCATATCTACATTTGCCAGCAGTAGTCTGCGGTTATACGCTGAGCCAGCTTGCTTGGATATAACATCTATGGGCCTCTAACGGGCCATTAGCTAGGTGCCTAGTATACGCTGCCCATTGTTCTTCACATGCCAACCACTGTGCCAATAACATCTTGCATGCCATCCACTGTGCCTGATGCCCCACACATACCATCAACTAAGCCGGGTACCCCCCAACATGCCATCGACAGAGCTGGGTACCCACAACATAACCTCAGACTATTACCGAACCAGGTGTCGCCCACATGCCAGGCAGTTACCACCCAGGATGCCGGAGGCATCTGGTAGTAATGGTCCTGGGCAGACATAATTAATAAGCTTATAAAATAGAAACAGGACCATCAATTTCATCCATTCATAAAGAGACGTGGCTAACGATAACATTGTTTGGCTAATGTTGACATTATCCTGTTATCACAACGTAGTTATGTATCTCTCTCAATGAAAGTATCCACCACCACCTGGGAATCCCCCACTCCTTCAGCAACGCAGCCCTTTTTCATCCCATTATTACATCTGTTCTGGGGGGTGGGGAATGGTTTTCCCACTGACCAGTTTGTCAGGAGGGCTGGGGAGAAAGTACAATTTGCTTTATACGTCCCCCAATGTGCCTATAAATTCCATCTTGGACTAATCACTTCCTAATATCTCCAACCATTTCCAAGACTTTTACAGATCTGAGCGTTGCATTATCTCCGTAGCCGCAGGAAGTGCTGAGTGCAGATGCTTTGTAAAGTGGTGATAATATGAGACAATAAATTATTTCAGGAGCAGAGAGAAGAGCTTGGATCCAGGTGCTTCCTGGCTGTTTATTCAGGGTTTTATAGAAGGTAAACGGCTCTGCATCTGCTGAGTACTAAGGCAGGTTCTTATGGTGATACAAAGAGCGGTGTAATTACCAATAGCTAATAAAGATGTCTGTTCTAATTGCTTCAGATCTGGGACGTTGGAACAATTTCTGTCTCACTTTGTTATTCCTATAAACATTATCACCATCAGACAGCTTTGATTTACTGGCTTATACACCGTTCGGCCACAGCATTAAAACCAATGATAAGTGAAGTGAATATCATTGATTATCTCAGTCATTACAATGGCACCTGTCAAGGGGTGAGATATATTAGGCAGCAAGTGAACAGTCAGTTCTTGAAGTTGATGTGTTTTGGAAGCAGGAAAAATGGGCAAGTGTAAGGATCTGAGCGACTTTGACAAATTGTGATGGCTGGACGACTGGGTCAGAGCATCTCCAAAATGGCAGTTCTTGTGGGGTCATCCCGGTATGCAGTGGTTAGTACCTACCAAAAGTGGATATATACCTCACCTGTAAGTACTGCATAGTAAATACCTTACCTAAAGATAAACTCAATTGGAGGTACTGCAGGGTCTAAATTTCACACATGAAAGTATTGTTTACTATTACATTTGGACATTCCACTCAATTAATTATCACTTTCTTTTTTTCTCCTAAAATACTGCTGGTTTAAACCTGATTTATGCCTTTAATAACGTAAGACAGTAAAGGGACATCGTGTAACAACTCTACATAGTGATCTTTTATTTACATTAGACCATGTCAGCATTCTGCATAGGCCACCCCAATCTGCCTATGTCTGGCTGGCTCCACCGGGAGAAAACATTTATAATCCCACCGCTGACACCATCTTGCTGCACTAAACCTCTTTCAGTGGAATACTAGGCGCATGACTTCACATAGCAGATAGAGACATGTTCCCATGCTTGTGTATGACCCTCTATGACCCTCTAGATGACTTAGGGGTTACCTGCAGCACAGGGGACGAGCCAAAGTTATAGCCTGCCAAATGAGCCACTTCAATACAACCTGACCTCATTTCCCATTCCTCCTGCCACTACCACTGGGAAACTGCATGTGACAGACTTTCCATCAGCTGGGAAACCACAGATTCCTTGTATATCTGTATTTTGCTGATGTTACTGAGAAAACCTGCACATACGGTTCTTTGGGAAAGAAGTAAATGTGCTCGCTTTGCATATTAAGGAATAAGATTTTCTTATTGATCCGGGCCATAATGTGATTTTTCTCTGCCTGTTAAACACAATTGTCTCCCTGGGAATATGCATCTTCCAGATGCGAGAGACAGTTTAATTAGCAGTGCGCCGTGCAAACACGCGGCTGCCTGCATTAAATTCAGGCTGGTGATAAACACAATGAATGCATTACACTCTGAGTTGTAGGGTATTAAGAGACCGCATTAACCAGTCCCCTCTCAGCTTGAAATTAGCTTCAACCTGTAGTATCTGTTATGGAAGGAAAATAGTTTTTCAAGTGAATCAAATATAGTAGACAGAATGACATTATTAGGACTAAACTATTTATTATGTATGGGATTTGTAGGCATTTGTATTATTGGGTATTAATGTCCCCTCTGTATTTCACAATAGACAAAGTATATTCCTAGGGATTCTAAGGAGATCTGGAACATGCACTCACATTTATATATAAGCCAATACACAGCAAGCATTAAGCGGGGAGGCTTATAATTAAGGACAAGATAAAATAATGAGATTAACACAAAGTCACAAGCTGTGTTTGATCCGCCACTGATAGTTGGGGTTTATGGCAGCTGTGGTGTTTTACTCCGAAAACATACTGGTAGGTTAATTGGCTGTTATCAAAAATTGACCCTAGTCTGTGTGTCTGTCTCCCTCTCTGTCTGTCTCCCTCTCTGTCTGTGTGTGAGGGTGTGTCTATATTAGGGAATTTAGACTGTAAGCTCCAATGCGGCAGGGACTGATGTGAGTGAATTCTCTGTACAGCGCTGCGTAATTACTGGCGCTATATAAAAATAAATGATGATGATGATGATGCAATGTTTGCAGCCATAGAAGCGAGGTGCATGTATGCGAACATGCTAGTTAATAAGTGCCATTGTCCTGCTTTCAATTGTCACCATAGATAGAGATCCCTGTTACCAAATTTTGGTGCCGGTCTTCCAATCTTGTTTCCAGTTTCGACTCCGGCAATAAATACTATTCCGATCCTAGCACATCTTCCTCCGGAGATAATTCTGAGTTTCTGCAAACTATTTCCAAAATTAATTACCCAGCCTTAAAGAAATAACCATTAGCAATGCTAGCATGGGCCAGTTTTTTGGGGACTGCAAGATCCTGGATAAGTGACAACAAGCCTCGGCCAAATCAATATGGGGAGGGGGGTTATCTCTAAACCAAAATAAATTATCTGACCATGGCGTTCCCTTGTCAAAACCCAGCATTTACCCCATTGTACATTTTCCTTAAGCTATATCAAGATATAATAGGGTGGTCTTATAAATGGGGGGATGGCAAGGGTAGAAACCTTCTGGAGCCCGGTGGCTCAGTGGTTAGCACTTCTGCCTCACAGAGCTGTCATGAGTTCAATTCCCGACCATGGCCTTATCTGTGTGGAGTTTGTATGTTCTCCCCGTGTTTGCGTGGGTTTCCTCCGGGTGCTCCGGTTTCCTCCCACACTCCAAAAACATACTGGTAGGTTATTTGGCTGCTATCAAAATTGACCCTAGTCTCTCTCTCTGTCTGTGTGTGTGTATGTTAGGGAATTTAGACTGTAAGCTCCAATGGGACAGGAACTGATGTGAATGAGTCCTCTGTACAGCGCTGCGGAATCAGTGGCGCTATATAAATAAATGGTGATGATGATGATGATGAGCCCACAAACTATTATCAACAGAAACAGAAATTTTGAAACAACTTAGAACTTTCGGAGTTGAGGGAATTCTAAAGTTCTGAATCCAGGGGGCACGGCGATGGGGGCTCTTTCTAATTCCTCACTTTGTGATTGACAGTTGGTAAGTTATTATATATTACAGTTATTAATATATGTATTAGCTGACTGAATGTTTGATATAGATACAATACAGCCACAACCTGGGATGCACTGGAGCACACAGCCAGCTGCCTCTCTACATTGAGCTGTAATTATATTTTTCAATTAAATTTTGAATGAATGTATATTTTTAAAGGTTGCTCATGGAACCTGCTGTGCTGAAAATACATTTGAGTTGCTCTTTGTTGAGTGAGAGAGACCCTCTCTAACGATGCTGCAATTGATGAGCCAAATAAAAAATGCTAAATATAAACGGTGTCGCTGTCTGCAATCTGCTTATTAAAAAAATTGACTCCTTCGTTGATGAATGAACAAAACGCTCTGAACAGAGCATCTGCCTCTTTGTGACTTGGAGCCCACTGTTTGCGCAGGTGCGCCCACTTTTTCGGAAGTGTACAGACCTGTACGTCAAGATGGCCGAGTGTGCAAAATTTAGCTACTTCCGATGGGAGGTGGGGCGGCTTTTTTTGTTACCATTATCATTTGACGTGACCAGACGCATTCATGATGCCCAAATAGTCATGTAATATTTAAACACTAAGGGGCATATTTACTAAACTGTGGGTTTGAGAAAGTGGAGATGTTGCCTATAGCAACCGATCAGATTCTCACTGTCATTTTGTAGAGTGTACTAAATAAATGATAATTAGAATCTGATTGGTTGCTATTGGCAACATCTCCACTTTCTCACATTTACAATTTAGTAAATATACTCCATAGGGTTCTATTCACTAATACAGTGTAGTAACAATCAATATGCAGCACTGTTGTTACCGTTGCAATTTACCATGCTGGGGCTGCTCGGAGAGCCCCCCCTCCACAATTTTTTTTTGCTATTCACCAATTTCACCAACAGCCTCAAGCTGCTGGCGAATGGACTTAGTGTTGGCACTTGCACTGGTAACCCAGCGATTTAACGCCATCCTGTGATGACCAAAGCTTTTTGCATCTTAATAAGTTGATTAGTGATGAGGTCTATGGGGACAGTGGTAAGATAATGGGGTTATTCTCCAGTGTTAACACTTTCTTTAATAGCAAAATGTGGTGAAAGAGCGTTTTTCCGGCGTTTATGGGAAATTTTCACTCTTCGCTGCTTGTTAAATAGACCCTTAGAAGTGACACGTGTAAAACAAACTTTTCCAAAGTCTCGTCAATCTCACAACTATTTTAAGTAATAAATTAGCTGGACCAAAAGAGGATTTTAAAGCTAGAATTTACGAAAGCAGATGGTCCTATGACATAATTGTCTGCTCTCCTGGAATGTCTGGCCACTTCGTTAGTAAAGTGGGTGGGGGCGGGGCTAATCGCAGCATCTGACCCCGCCCCATGCTGTAAAAGGCCAAATTTGCCAAAGTTTAGCATAGGGCGATTTGTGTGGCCACGCCCCCAAAGTTGGCAAGTATGTCCTATGCATATAGTAGTCCACAGGGGCAAATGCAGGATTTCTAGAAGTGGGTTTCCACACTACGCTGTGAGTGGGCGTGACCAGCATGCATGGGGGCGTGGCTATAATTTTAGACAGTGCTTGGCTGCTCTCTAACTCTTCCTATCCCCATAATATACATGGGCAATGCTGCGTGGACTACCATGCACCATGTGAAGTGGGGGCAGGGTCCAGCCACCTCAATTATACAGTGCCCCAGGCTTGGAGGGGGGTTTTCAGGCTGTAGGAACCCCCCCCCCCCCCTTCCCTCGGTTTGCCTATGGTCCAGACTATAAAATGAAATTTCCAAAACACAATCCTGCAAAGGTAGGTGCAGTCTAATTTTCCTGGGATACTTTCCAAACTGGGATTTGATAGTTCACCTATAAATGTGAGTTGCGTTAGCAGGCACAGTTGCGTACAACAATACACATTTGTGCATTTGCGATTTTGCACTTTAATGAATAAGATTTTGAGCCACAGGAATTGTGAATATGAATTAAAAAAGCACAACACAACAAAAAAAATTGTGTCCTCTTTCCAAAGCTTTGCTGCCAATCCCTGTTAAAAGTAGGGGTCAACCTCTCTAAAATACAGTTTCATGACATTAGCAAGTGTTGCTTTTTCTTACTGTACTTCTCCGTTATGCTTTCCTAATCCAACCCGGCAAAGCATTGGTTAATTCCCAGCTTTCGTTCCGTCCATGAAAATGTGTTTGTGGTGTTTGCGTGGAAGATTTATAGCAACGTTCCAGCTTACAGCGGAGAGTCACTCTATCTCTATCCTGCTGCGTGGAGACGTTTCTGTAATCATAATATTCTACTCCCTAATATAACCCCGTTACTGGCTGCCACGTGCACATAAAAACTCATTTAGGAAACGAGAGAGGCGATGGGCACTTATCCCTCCTCATAGTGTGAGGCGCATAGATAATCTGGATCCCATTGTTACTGATATTGGATCTCACTCAATGAGACATTTATAGCTATGGTTCTCAGCCGAAATGCTGTCATTTCCCTGGCGCTGTCAGCTATGTCACCCACGAAGGCTTCCAGCCTGGGCCTACAGATTACATATAAAATATTGCTTCTTTTCAAAGCAATATATGTTATGTACATCTTGTCTGGCTGAGAGGTACAAGGGGTACTCTGGGCTATGAAGAAATTTTGGTATCTAATGCCAATTCGGCCTCCCGGTGTCTATACTATATTGCTTTCTAGAAATTAAATTTCACAAAGACTTGGGGTATTGTTAATAATCTGCAATATTTATAAACCATTAACAGATTACGTAGTACTGTACAATTTGTAAGAGGTTCACATACATAAAATACTAATGCAAAGGGGTGAGTGAGGTGACCTGGTCTCTAGAGCTTACAATCTACAGGGAGAAGGGGAACAGATGAGATGCAAGGTGTGGGCCAACAGGCTAGAAGGATGTTAAAAGAAAAATAGAGAAGAGGATGACGATCTAAAATGCGTTAGTGGAAGGTTCTCTGAAAGCCTGACACCCACTGCCGATGGTCTCGCTGCGATGGGGTCACGGGTTCAATTCTGACCAAGGCCCTATCTGCGAGTTTGTATGTTCCCCCCATATTTGCGTGGATTTCCTCCCACATTCCAAAAAAACATTCTGGTAGATTATATGACTGCTGACAAAAATGGACCCTAGTAGTGTGTGTCCGTGTGTTAGAGAATATAGATTGTAAGCTCTGCTGGTGCAGGGACTGATGTGTATGATTCAGTCTGCTCTATCCAGCACCGCTTAATATTATTGTTCCAAAGCTCATTGACCCGGACTAAAAATCTCGTTCAACAATGGAACAATGTCGTTCCAATTCTGCGGTCTGACTTCACTCGATGGTTATGACAGATGAAGAACACAGATTTAAAGGTAAATCGTGTAAAACATGTATAGTGTATACACAGTAATTGGCTGATCGGGACTTTCAGTCGTTAGGAAAATCCTTAACGATATCGCATCAGGAGAATTTTTCTGGAGAGTATACGCAGCCTAACTATACCACATCCCTACAAAACTCACATAGACTGTTTCTTGCAAGACAAAGGGTCCGTCAGCCACGGGGCAGAAATATGTACAAGTCCCTAAACATTTCCAAATACAAAGATACAACAGATGTGTTAATTAGAGAATTTCCAATTACATTTACTATATTATATTCTTATTTCAGCTCTTCCATTGGATTTTTGGCTCCCAGAATGTTGATAACATGAAAGAAATTAATTCGGAAAGACCGGTCTGTTGGCGCCAATATCCCGGTGTCCTGGAATAAGATGACCTTATTCACTTTGATGATTGTATAATTGTAGGTGCTCTGTGTCATCATCTCTCGTTTCCTACGGTAATCAGCTGTAAAAATGGCAGAATACAAAATATAACAAGATCCAAACAGGGAGATAGTAAGAGAACCAGGGGGAAGGAATCGAGGCTAAATCCTGAGACACGACGGGTCCAGAGGAGCGGTTTTATTATTCCGCACAATAGTCCAAATCTGGTTTTAAGTGTCAGAAATAACTGTTTTGTTGTAAGTGATCCGCTAGTCCTGTATAATCAGAGCTACTAGAACAATATAGGGCCCAGCCAAACCGTCACATCACCCACCTCCTCCGCAGCCCTCTGTAGCATTCCGCTGGGTTCCAAAAGTACAATGTGCCAAGTTTTCTCATGACGGCAAAAACGTTCTATAATTTGAGGAAATACATTCTTCAACTTGAAATTGGTCAGTCGTTAGGATTCCTGGAAGCACAGAATATATCAGGAGATGAGTGACGTGTTAGTGAGGACAGGGCTGCATGTGACAGGGTCAGTGACATGATGTGAGGAGGGGAATAGAGGCAGCAGGAAGCCACAGACTGGGAGTTATATAGTGGAAGGAGCAGGATCGCCAGCAGCACAGAGTATATCAGGAGATGAGTGACGTGTTAGTGAGGACAGGGCTGCATGTGACAGAGTCAGTGACATGATGTGAGGAGGGGAATAGAGGCAGCAGGAAGCCACAGACTGGGAGTTATATAGTGGAAGGAGCAGGATCACCAGCAGCACAGAGTATATCAGGAGATGAGTGACGTGTTAGTGAGGACAGGGCTGCATGTGACAGAGTCAGTGACATGATGTGAGGAGGGGAATAGAGACAGCAGGAAGCCACAGACTGGGAGTTATATAGTGGAAGGAGCAGGATCCCCAGCAGCACAGAGTATATCAGGAGATGAGTGATGTGTTAGTGAGGACAGGGCTGCATGTGACAGGGGCAGTGACATGATGTGAGGAGGGGAATGGAGGCAGCAGGAAGCCACAGACTGGGAGTTATATAGTGGAAGGAGCAGGATCCCCAGCAGCACAGAATATATCAGGAGATGAGTGACGTGTTAGTGAGGACAGGGCTGCATGTGACAGGGGCAGTGACATGATGTGAGGAGGGGAATGGAGGCAGCAGGAGGCCACAGACTGGGAGTTATATAGTGGAAGGAGCAGGGTCCCCCAACAGCACAGAGTGAAGAGTGTGGTGTCAAACTCACTTCTATATGAAAGGAAGTTCATAGATATAACATTTTATATTTGTATGTCATTTGATCCAGGAGGTCACCATGGCTCTGTTGCTTGCACCATTTGTATTAAGCTCAGTCTGTCCGTATGAACGTGAACAAGGAGAATTTTCCCTGTGAGTCATTGCTCATTTTGGAAAGTAAATTATTGAAAAACACAAATGAAAAACTGAATAATATATCTTTTTTAAATTTATCCCACATTTCTTTAAGAATATTTAGTTTTTCTAACGTTTTATTTTTGCCTTATATGGTCTCTGTATTCTCTGCTCACATAAGTTATAAAAATCTTAAATAAATGCGTCTGCGACACATCTGATCGGAACCTGGTCACACAACGGCTGAGGCGCCTCATTAAGACCGGAGAGAAGACGAGGAAAGAACCGAATCTCCTTCATCCTCTCACTGGAAAAATAACTAAGTTGTTTATTGCACTAATTTGGCTCAGAGTAATTCTCCTCCTCCGGGGATAATTACTGATTTAGAATATCCTTGTTCTGTATTATTCTCTCCCCCTATCTGTGACCTGACATGAAAACTCCTAATGAGATCTACATCTTAGCAACCATATAATGTGATTACATTAACCCCTCGTCTGCTGGGGAATCTCACTCTCTGTTTCCACAATAGTAACAATGTAACTGTAGGTTCTTTGTATCTTAATACTGTGATAGCTTCTTACATTGATGTTCGGGATATTGTACAAAACAAACAACTATATATATATATATATATATATATATATATATATATTTATATATAATGTGTGTGTTTACTAGGCCTGGGTTATTTATTAAAAGCTTTCATATTTATAAATCAAAGCTTACAGCCCCACCATTCATTCAAATTTGAAACAAAATACAATATTTAGTCTTGTTATACTGATTACATTATTGGGTAGGTTACTAATTGAATAAACATTATAAAAAAAATACAGGATTTTGAAAAAGTGTATTTCCCCCTAATTTTCTCTATATAATAAACTAAAAAATATATATTTATTTCAGTATGCTTCCAAAATAATTCCTTTTTCCTCCCGTGATAAACAATATAAAATTTACTTTGACAACAACGAAGAAGTATCTCTGACCAAACTTCAACAATTGTCTTTGTCATGATGAGGAGAAAAGTTTCGGACCTCATATAGTGATTATCATGTATCTCAGGACTAAAGCAGGTGAGATCCTCTGATTAGTGATCTGTTTATTTGTTGCAGTTCTCTGTCACTTGTTGCAGCTGTAAAAATTACAGATAATCCTCAGTTATATTGGAGCGACTCACAATAAGGTGACTTTGCTTAACATATAATTAATGTTTGTTGACAGTTAATCCAAAGGGACTTTAATAAGAATTGTTATGTCAATACTATGACCGCAATGTTATACGTCATGTCCCTAATAATGACTGACTGATCACTCTCCTCTTCCTTCCTACGTAATTAGTGTATCTCAGTCCCCTTTGTATTAAAAGGCTTCCCAATACTAAGGACTCTAGATCGTCTTATTTTCTCTCTGGGGCGAGGACAAATTTCCTGAAACACTGTCCTGTTACTATCTCCCAACATCACCCAGGATATTGTGTTCTGCTCAGGTTTTCCCACTTAATTTCCAATTACAAATAATCTGTGCTTAATTAAAATATTGCTGTTAAGTACCACTTTCATCAGTTATTAATTACACTTTATAATCCCACCCATGGTGAAGGCGCAACTATCAAATAAACATCTTTTATATCACTTTTAGAATGAACAATGCGTCAGTATAGTAGAATATTTCATATTTTACCTCTGGTTGTCCACAGAAGCCAAATAAGCCTTAGATGAGATATATATAAATCTAAAGTTAATCTAGGACAGTGTTGGCTAACCTGTGACACTCCAGGTGTTGTGAAACTACAAGTCCCAGCATACCCTTCCAGCAATAAGCTGCTATATATTGGCAAAGCATGCTGGGACTTGTAGTTTCACAACACCTGGAGTGTCACAGGTTAGCCAACACTGATCTAGGACTTGATAGCTTGATTTTTACGCTGAAATTTAAAGTTGATCTAGGACATACCCTACCCCAGCTATAAATCTGTCCCCACATTTTACATTTACCTCCCCCTCCAATGCAACATGGTTTTGCCCAGGTGCAAAGTTACTCCTTTTTTATGCTTTACTCTCTTAATGACTCAGGCCCGGAGAGTGCAGAGGATTTATGTTTTTTTTGTTATTTATACAATGTAAGTCCCAGCTCTATTATTCTTTAGTTTTTTACATTCATTAATTCCAACTTGTGTCAGGTGAGTCCCAGGTCTCCCATGGCTGCTAGTGCTTGGGAAAAACTTACCTTTAAAAGCTGTGTGCAGGTAAGACTTTAGTCCAGATAAATAGCATAGTATGTGATCATGTTAGGACTGACCAGATTGGGAAGACTTTGGCGTGAGTTGGTCAGCTTAATGTATATTGCAATATGCGGAACAGTCCCTGTTTTTTTATATAGAAAATTCGTTAGTACAGCAATAATTATGTATTTGTAGAGTATCCCTGTTTTTTTGTCTATACAATGTGGGCATCCCCCCTCTTGCACCCCAGTCTGTACATGGAGAGTGCAGAGAATCTATGTTTACACATGTCTATCTAACACACACACACATATACACACACACACACATATACACACACATGCACATTGCAGAAAAATGTAAGATTTAGGCAATATATAATATTTCCAGAATCAGTAATATTACAATATAATGTCAATTAACCATACTGTCAGTCATTTATTCTAATGTTTGTTACCCACGACAATGGGTTATTTTTCGGCAGCTAGAGGTCGGGGAACTGCGCTCCCCTACGGCGCACAACATACATAAATTACACATACACACAAAAGTCTGAATATATTTAGCGAGAGATAAGAGGAGATGCCTGACACCACAGTGGCAGAGAGGACCCTCAGAAGACCCTCTAAAATGTCATCTACTGCCGCTCGGAGTCTTGTTGTTATCTGTCTGTTCACACTGCCGAAATATAGTGTAAGATCAGGACAAGGACGAGATTGGTGACAGGGTCACTGCCAATCAGTAAGAGAGCACAGGACCGGGCTGTAGCTGGAAGCATGTCTTTGTCTTATTGTGATTGGAACATACACAGTACATAAAGAAAACATATATAACAATATTACTATACTACATAATAATTACAAAGTAATTATTCTGTGTTTTTGTAGCTGTACCGATACAGTGTTCTAATATCTGCCCAGTTTCAATTTCCACAAGACAGTTCCAATATTTGTAGGTCAAAGAGGTGTTACTGCAGGAAAATGGGTGGGGTATTGCTGGAAATGGGCGTGGTGCTGCTGGAAACGGGCGAGGTAATGATCAATAAGTTTGGTTTGGGCTTCTTCTTTGTGCTGATTTCAAGAATATTCCAGTTATATCAGTATACTTATGAAGCACATTAAATTTAATTCATATCAGTTAGCCCTGGCTACACACAAGATGCTACTATCTACACTGAAATAATTAGGTTCTTCAATCAAGGTTTTATTGGCTTTTCAAGTGACTGGGTGGCAGAGTTTCAGAAGTTTTCATAATTTTATCACATTTTCCCTTATATAAGACAACTTAATAGGGACAAAAAGTTGAAATCTCTGTCTGCTTATTAATTAAGTTACAAAAACAATCAGTGATATATTAGGGGTATACTAGTATAGTAAGGATTGAGGAATATGGTTACTTTAAGAAGAACTCCACCTTTATAGAATTCTGTTGATTTGTTCATTTTCATTGGTCTTAGAGACAACAACAGATTTTCTCTATAGAAACAACTCTATTCAATATACGGTCTACAATGTGCAGAATTGCAGACGGTTTGTCATCTAAGAAGACACGGGCTGTTTGAGGGTAAAACAGTTCTGAAGTTCCACGTAGGTATTTTTAATATACTGTTTATGTTATTATGTGTTTAGTGCTTTGTGATGTTGGTAGTTATGTTGGCTGCCCAATTCCATCACAGACCCCGCCAGGGCAGAGAAAAGGGGTCCCGGGGGGGGGTTACTTTTTCCAAAAGACTGAATGAGCACTTTAGTGTCCTAATTGTCTAATGAAATTTAGGGACTTGCACAATGCTGCAGCCAGTGTGTTTTTGATTTTGTCCTGAGACTATCAAAGCCTGCTGTAAGCCAAAAGTTTATATTTAAAGTAGACGCATCACCTACACTCCGTGGAGGCAGCCATTTTGTTGGATGATCCAAACTCCGCCTCAATGCCTTAGCCATGGAACTAGTTTGTAGCGTAGGCTGCGTTCCTATGAACGTTGGTTCTCTCCCCAATATGGCTGCCTCTACTGCGTGTAGACTACAGGTGTAACCACAGCTGGAGGTCTACTAAGTGCAAAACTCTATTGATATAAGAGGTGAGAGGTCACAGGGGCCAATCCATCCTTCATGTACTTCCTGTGACGTTCACTGTGCGGCCAAAGCTACAGGAAGCAGTTGTATGACTGGAAATCCTGTGATGCCAATGTTATACACTCAGGCTGGTCAGGTGTAAATAACTGTCAGGCCATGTCTGTACAGGAGTTCTGAAACCACAAACAAATAAAAAATATATAATTTTTATTGTATTATGTAAATTAAAATAAAATTGAATGGTAATTTCTGTATGTATTAAATCTATCACGGTTGTTCCTCTTTTTTTGTTTTCTGCAGTTCCTTCCTGTAGCCTACAGATATCGCTATAGCTACAGCTAATGATGAAGAGGGGTAGTTGGCGACTAACGGGCCTATTTATTAAAAATAGTCGATAACGATTACTTTCTATCTCAGCGATATCTGTTATCGCCGCCATTTATCAATAAAATATCCACAGCTATACTGAGCTGTCTCTGTGATCTTGGCCCATAGAGGTAAGACTTAACTTACTGCTTTGTCAGGCCAGTCTAGGGGGGATATACAAGTCGGTTGGCACAATAACGATAAAAAAGAATAGTAATATATCAAATATTAGATAATAATAATAATAACAAAGGAATTAGATGAAATATGGTCCATCTATGTTCAGACAAAGCACCAAGATGTTGACGTTCCTCTGTTGTTTTCAGTAAATAGAGGAGAGGTAGAAAAAAAATACAATTAACAAAATGTAGGAATTTAACATATGCAAAGGCTCATTTACTAAAACTTGGCGCAAAAGCGTCAAGTTGATGATTAGCGCATTCCACTTTTGAGAACCGCCCCTGTAAAAATTCTCTGTACAATCTTTGGTCTAAAATACGTCTCATTCCAGCCTCAGTTATGTCTTGATCAAGTCATTACACATGTCACTATTGTGGCGTTAAATGTTTTAATTACATTGATAGAATTCTGCCTATCCTTGCGCTTACCCAGATGAATTCCCACAGAATGCATAGACCAACGTCCGATCTATAACACCATTGAGGTTGGGGGCTGCTAATTTAAATGTCATTGCGCACACTTATCAATGTATTTCCCATATAAATGGTTATATTCTCCCAAAAGTAGCTGTATAATGTCACAAAACACAATTTGTTTTGTTAGACAATATTTTTACAGTTTCATAAATGACTGTTATAGAGTGACTGAGTTATTGGGGGTGAGGAGGGCGGGCGGTTTGATGTTAAAATAAAATCCATAATAAGTGCATTGCCACTTGAGTACAGCAGATGGCACCGAAATGCCTATTTTTACAAAAGGATCCTGTGGTTTAAACTCTATTCTAGGGCAGGATTTATATCGTACATGTGTGTCTTTAGCACTTATAGCCTTTTATGCATATATCGGTCTAAACAGCGTCCTATACTCTCCTATTAGTTTTGTACCTTGATTTTCTGCACTTACTGCTTCAAACATAAGGGGCTTCATTCATCAAGAAACGCAAAAAAAACTTTATGAGCGTTTTACTAAAAATAAATTTAAGCTCCTTAATGAACCAGGCCTAATGCTTCTAAACGCGGCACAACAAGAGGCTACTGGAATGCGAGTGATCGTCTGAGCAATAGAGACAGGAAGGGACAAGCAAAACGATCTTGTGTACAGAGACAGCAATTGTTCCCGGTCCAGAGTTTAGCTCAAGTTCCCCACCACATAGCAAGATATTAATCTGCTGTTTACGTCAAGTGGACACAATATCTGTAACTCGGATGCCAAAAAATTAATTAAATAAAAACTAGGGCAGCGTGGATACTTATTGAAACATTTCCCGACTCTACAGATAACACACCCTCTTCTGGGTGAGAGAGAAATTCTACCGCTGACTTTCATGCAGTGTAGTTTTCTGTTGCATAACAGGCTCTAGTGATGTCTGGACGTCTGTGCCAAAAAAACAAGTTACTATATTCTAGTAATAGGCTATTTGCGCAGATTTTCCTACTGGGGAAATTCCAGGAGTGTTCCACTGATGTTATGTCAACAGATCTCAAACTGACCTCGGACCCCGAGAGAAGAGATAGAAATAAAGACCACATCAACAGAATCATTAATAGTTCTGGGCAGAGTCTTAGTAGACACAATAAAAAAAAGTTGGACGCACTTGGAGTTTGTGATGCTAAATTTGCATTTCCATTACGGCGCTGCTCACATTGTTTATATCTGCTTAAAGGAAACACTCCGCCAGGTTCTACATTGGCTGCTTAATTGTTTATTACAAAGTGGCCTGCACAGTATGTAATTAGCAGAAAAAAATCTGCCTCCCTGATCGGCAGTTCACATGGGAGACCGTACACAATTTAACAGTTCTCCAGTCGTCATCTCTCCTCAGATGCAGCGCTGTCCGTGTATGGAATGGCCTCTATATCTCTTATTGCATTTCACACAATACAGTATGGAAACTGGGCTGGTGACACTAGTAGGGTGCGTGATCTAATGTCTTGATTGTTATTGTGATGTCCCTACACTGGGTACCATCCTTAGACATGTATGGGGGGCAGTTCCCAGCTTCTTTTACCTGTGAAGCTGTTGACTGCTGCTCCTCCATGTTTGTAATGGGCTGAGGGTGGGCGTGGCTTGGCTGTGATGTCATAGTCCAGCTACACACTGGCTAGAATAGGAGAATCCCGCCCACTCCCACTTAATACTAGGTAACAATTGGGTGCGGCAGTGCTGAAGGGGGGTTTTCTGTTCAGAACCCGGTGGGAGGGCTCCTAGAGTGCCCCCATCTCATACAATGGCATATATATAAATAGAATGAAAGTCTCTGAGTCGTCATCATCATCACCATTTATTTATATAGCGCCACTGATTCCGCAGCGCTGTACAGAGAACTCATTCACATCAGTCCCTGCCCCATTGGAGCTTACAGTCTAAATTCCCTAATACACACACAGACAGACAGACAGACAGAGAGAGAGACTAGGGTCAATTTTGATAGCAGCCAATTAACCTACCAGTATGTTTTTGGAGTGTGGGAGGAAACCGGAGCACCCGAAGGAAACCCACACAAACACGGGGAGAACATACAAACTCCACACAGATAAGGCCATGGTTGGGAATTGAACTCATGACCCCAGCGATGTGAGGCAGAAGTGCTAATCGCTGAGCCACCGTGCTGCCCCTCTCTCCCTCTCTTTTCCTCTGCACTGCCGTATTGGTAACCACAGGGGCTGTGTGCACAGCATAGGGGGTAATAAATGAACATTTACCCTTCCCCCCACCCAACTAATGGTGCAATTAGTGTATAGGGGCCACTAGGCTGGCACCTTGTTTCCCCCCAACCTATAATCCAGCTCTACATATCCCCATGGTGGGTGGGATCGGAGACGCAGACCCCGCAATCCTCTGGACCTGGGTGGGCAACTCATCTGCCCCTATTGTAATCCTCCGTCAGCTTTGTCCCATTAGTTTACCCACATATGTGGTAAATTTCAAAACTGAGCCCGTCACTTGGCACTCAGGCTAAGCATCAGGATTCATTGGTCAGCTTAAACTAAGCTTAATAATAAAATAGTATAAGCAGAGACTTCTGGGAAAAACGAACCAGATAAAATAGTTGTTATACTCCCTGCAGTTTCTGTGCCGTTGTGTATATTTCCTCCCTATTCGAAGAGCGGATGTTTCTGTACCTGGTGATCTGTCGGGGAGCAATATTCTCTCTCGCACAGACAGCTTGTTTTATTGGGTGACTTGTGGTGGTGATGTCATCTGTGTTGGTTACATCTGACTTAAGTAAAAAAATAGAACACAACTGTTTCAATATTGCCTAAAAAAAAAATGAAAACCCCAGACAAGGGGGCAACAATTACCTGCCTGATTGCGCCATATGATACAACTTCCTACTGCCGTAACCAAAAGAGCATTGTGTTTCTGTCTTAGGGCTGCATTATTACTCTGTATACGGTTTAAAATTCGCAAGAATGTTGCACACTTATAAGGGCAAGAAAACTGTTTAGAACAGTTGTTAACAGTGGTTTAAATACTATGGGGGGTATTCAATTGACTGCAAGTTGTTCTTTTTTTGCCCGCTGCGGGTTTTTGACGCCAATAGCTACAGTTTTGAGTTAGCGCAGCTGGAAAACTCGTCCAATTCAATTGAAAAAGAGGGAACGCTGCCCCCCGAGCGTTAAAAATTGTGTTTGCGAGATTTTAGGGGCGTGAAGGGGAGTTTTAACGCGGTCATGTATAACACAAAAGAACGGTTTTGCATACATTTCCATACATTAGATTACATTACACATTGATAGTATATACATTACAGTACTTTCTTTAGCATATTTTTCAATTGAACTATTTTTTACCATACAATCATCTATACCATGTCAAAACACATTACTATATTCATATTTGTACCAAAAACATACATAAATATAATTAATTAGTGGGGGGTTTTTATGGTTTTTTTTATTTCATTATTTTTTCACAAGAAAATCAACTTACACAAGTTAGGCATTAGTGATAAACATAAGTTTAACTTTTTTTCAACATTATTACATGATCTCAAAAACTTTTCAGAGTTTTTTTTAATTTTTAACACACCCCAAATAGGTGCGAGATAAAACAGCATATTTTCCTGTCTAACGCGCCGCGTTAAAAAACAATTGAATTACTTATAACGCGGCTGCCTCTTGCACACCCTATACTTTCAATAGACCTTCTACTGGAGCGCGAGAGGACCGTTTCATGAAAAAAAAACATGGCGTTAAAAATGAAATTGAATTGCAGGTAAAGTTAACCCGCTCAAAAATGATAAAAAAAAAAACGTTAAAATGACTTAACGTGGTCAAAAAAAAAAAACCTTGCCGACAATTGAATACCCCTCTATGGGTGAAGTCGGTGGCCACCCCCCCAACCCTTCACCTCTGAGGCTTCTGTGGGAGATCTCCTGCACGTCTCAGGGCCCCTTCATCTCCCCCCCCCCGCCCCCTCCAAAGCGGCCCCGTAGGGTACAGCTACATCACCAGACACCTACACAAACTTTGCTATGGGACCTCGGGAAGCAAGGTTGATAGTATGATAAATCGTGTAAGAGTGTGTAAGCTGGGGTACAGCTTTATGGGGCGACCTATGACCTCTCAGCTACAATAAGTCCTGTTGTGATGCCTCACTTTCTGTTCTGAATTCTTGCGCACCAAAAATGAATGATTAGTATTTGGCGTTATGTCACAGCGGGATATAAACAAACCAAGTTCCGGATAATTTTTCCACTCATTGAAAACATGTTTTCCTCCAGCCCAGAGGAACAAGAACACAAGGTGTATATATAGAGAGAGCGAGAGAGAGTCAGCGACCTCTCCGTTTCCCTTTCGGCTATTGGATGGGGTATTATTTTGGTGACAAGTGAGGAAGTTGTCTCTCAAACTGCACAACATGTTTTCAGAAATTAGCCATCTGCAGGTCAAATGTTATTCCTCTAAAGTGGCTGAAAATAAAAAAAAGAAATGTCCTATATCCAAATCCGCTTACTTTCCTCAACGCGGAGAGAAGACAGCTGGCGCCAAAAACATATTTGTGAATCTTGTTTTTCACTTTTTAATTGTTGTTTTACTTTTCTTTAGACCTTTGGGGAATACAAGGTAACGATTAACATGAAACCATTGTATTTATGAATTCATATCATTTCTTGCTAACAACATGATATAATACAGGCTATTGCCTACTCAAGTTGAACCCCAGGACATAGAATTTTCATACTGGTTAGTCTCCTCTGAAACAAATATAGTACATATATATTTATAAATAGATAATGTGTGCATACCTCTTATCAGTCCCAAATTTAATGAAACCCTCACAATTTATTTAGCCGAACTGTGTCGAAAAAAGGGCACGTTCTCGTCCAGAACGAGTGTTGATTGACTGGATTCTGGGGATGGTTTGAGTGAATTTAGAGATGGTTTTGTTTGGCATAAATTGTCCTGAATTTCCCATCAGGAACGTTGGCATGTAGTTATGTACTAGGTGTAAAAATTATTTTGAGCAATAATAAAATCATATTTTCTAGAAAAGCATTTAAAAATTATTTTTATTTACGTTCAGTTTTCTTAATTTTCGACATTAGATCAAATACGTTATATTGCATAAAAAAATAACTTTATCATGACTTACTTAGAAAGGGGTTATTCTTTTAAGTTTCGTTTGTAAAAACAAAACAACAATTAACACAATACATATTTTTTTGTTAATATTTTTTACATTTTCTACTATTAAAAAAAACAAAACTAATCTTCATTGTGGAGTTTTGTTCTTGGAGTCATTTTTTCACAAAGTAATTTTTATAGATAACTTCCATTGTGAAAAACAAAAGTTTTATACTGTGTGTGTGTGTGTGTGTGTGTGTGTGTGTGTGTGTGTGTGTGTGTGTGTGTGTGTTTGCATTGAGCACAACTGATAAATGTATAATGCACATTACATTTTTTTAATTCTAAATAAGTTTAATGAGGAAGTATAAAGATTTCTTTACTTCATTAACACTAACACCGGCATTGCTTCTTTTCTTGTACAATGTACTTAGCGTCGTGGAGGTTGTCTAAGCACATTTGAAATGTTGTTGCCCATATGCAGGGAGGAGGGGATAGACCACATGATGTACTCATTCCAATTGAATAACAGTCAACTACACCACCAAGGAAGAATTAGCCTCTATTGATAACTGACATGTCAGTTGGTATTACAACAGGTGCTGAAAGGAAGTCGTGCCCATGAATCACATGGTGTTAAAAGTTTATTATTGAAAATTAAATTGCATTTACAGGATATCGGTGAATATGAGCATATCAAATAACCGGTAACCCAATTTCAATTTACTGTAGTAATATATGTTTTGGAGACATCTCCTTCTCTCTCTTCTCCAGGAAATTTTCTATAAAGTAACTGACAGCCAACACATGCAAACAGGAAATTGTGGCTTCACAGTAAAAAAGGGATTTAATTAGAAGGAACGGACTAGTAATAGTGACAAGGTAGAATAAATGAGGTATGACATCGTAGAGGGCTCTGGGACAGCGATATAAATAAATCATTAAGGTGGAAGCAGGTATCGGGGTTGGAGGGGAAATGTAAGAGGGCGGGCACCAATTGGGACATTTTAGGGTGACCTTCATTCTGTGAGATTAGTGTATAGCTCGAAGGCATCAGATATGAGTGTCCCACAGAATAACTGAAGTGGTTTTTATTGAGCTGGGGAGGGGGATAGGAAACACTTGTATCAATAATTTTTTTTATGTTTAATAAATTTATTTTTTTAAACTAATTTTCCTTTATTGCATTTAATCTTCATTTGCTGCTTCTCCAGGATGTCCATAGTTGTGAATTGGTTGGAGTTTAAAGCAAAACAACACTCTGTATCCAACCAGATTGTCAGGACGTTGCTAGAAGTCCGCAGTATTTCAGTAAGTGTGACGTTCTTGTCAGTGGGAGTGACCCGCGCACGTCACTGTGTTAAGGTGATCGCGCGCGCTGAGTTTTTCACAATCGGCTGTTTTATACCAAAGTGGCTGCAAATAGCAGCAAATTGCCTCCCAAAAAATCATCATCATCTATTTATATAGCGCCACTAATACCGCAGCGCTGTACAGAGAACTCGCTCACATCAGTCCCTGCCCCATTGGAGCTTACAGTCTAAATTCCCCAACATACACAGACATAGACTGATGTATGTGCGCGTATGTATGGTCAAATATGATACTCAACTTTCATTGGTCGAATTGTCCTGTGTATAACAGACTGAGAGTTAGATAGCAGCAGTACTCCAACGCTCCGAACACACCTCCGTAAACTAGAAGAGCATTCAGGTGTATAGAGAATGGAAACATTTAATGAGAAGCACTGCGCAAAATTGTAACACAAATGACGGGCGATGGTTAACCAATGCCCCAATGCGTTCACTGTAAGTAAATTGATTGTGCCGCAGTGCTAAGGGCCTTAGAAAGTCCACATTTTCTTCTTAATCCCGGGCAACCTTTTCTGCGCCATAGCTGTCGCCTGATGTGCTATTATCATAAACTTTTAAATTGTAAAAGTTGTCGGCTGTAGAAAATTTGCACTTACACTGATAACGGTCGAAGCCGTAGGGGGAGAAATGTCACCTTGAAAATGCTGCTTTTTAATATTGGCCTGGAAACATTTCTGTTATTCCGTATGCTGAGCGCAGCTTCCTTTACCAAGCCGTAGTCTGCTTTACACGATTAGATTTATGATTGCCCTTACATCTGTACTCCAATGGTAACTATGAATTACTAACACCGATGACCCATTACACAGCACCCTCTCTACTGTTATCTATATGTCGTAGTAATAATTTGCAGACTATTTGTTTTCCGACGCTGCAATGATCATTAACCTGACCTAGTTAGCTACAAACTGATACATTGTATTCTGTACTTATTCATCCATAAATATTTTTGAATGTAGGAGATTCTATTAACATTTTTAAATGCAAATTTGTGACTTTTTACATTTTTCCTGTTTTATTGCATTTATTACCCTAATGGTGGTAATTCGTTTACAGGTCAGATCCCCACAAGGTATGATCCCTATTGTTTCATCAATGTAGTTCACCTCAGCACCTCGCTCTATATTATATTCACAAAATCAACATCTCTATACTGAGACTTCGCTGCTAGCTCAATCCTGCACAGTGTATTCAACACAATTTTATTGAGGTTTATTTTCTGACAATGGAGAGATGGTCCATGCGCAGCGTATATATAGAGTCTGCATTCATATATGTGCTTTTCCCATTAAAGGATACGATTAGTCTCCATTTCATTTTTATTCACCAATCCTCCTCCAGATGCACCAGCTCTGCTCTCAAAAGATAGCATGCGGCCGTCCATAGATCTGAACTTTTAAGGCTAGTGCGGCATCACTCAGAAGCTGGGACTTGTAGTTCCACAACACCAGAGCCACAGGAGGCCTGATCTAAAGCCTCTTCTCGGCTGTACCCCTATTCTTTGGGACATAGGTCAATATAGAAGGTATTCCTGGATGGATCTTAAAGAAAGTAGACTTCGGTTACAATGTATCACTCTTGTTACAATGTATCACTGCGTTCAGACTATCGCTGCCTATATGATTGTTCTTACAGCTGACGCGCAAACAGCGACCCAGGGAGGAAGACACCGACGCCCCCCTGTGCTCGTCTTCAACATATGAACCAATCCCCAAACAAAAATATCTTTAAGGACAAAGAAAGTTGATGATCTGAGTCCTTTAGTCAAGTTGCTCCGAACCAGAGCAGCAGGGGTTAATGAAACGTGTTTCTGTCCAGGCCGGCCTGAGAAATGGTTCCTGGCCTACAGGAAACCGAAAGGGCCGTTTCCTGTTATGAAGGTTGCAGGTTTATTTCACTGCAGCCGCACAGCGCACACACGGACAGGAAACAGTGACATTACCGCTGATTGCTAACGCTGCACAGAGTCAGCTACGCGTTGTGAGCCCAACGCAACCGCAGAGCTTAAATCTCATTATTACATCATACAGTGCAATTCCACTGAAGAATTTATATGCTAATAAGTCTGATTACCGCCATACAGAGCCCCTCACCACCAAACAAATATCACTGGGGTGAGCTGAGAGGTGCCGGACAACAGACATACACAGAAAATCTGTGAACAATACTGGTAGAAATCTGTGTCGCGAAGTCACGTTCTGCAGACACTTTGCAGCTAATTGAATTTCCCCTATGTGTTCATAAAATCTCAGCTACACATATTTGAAAACACGGAAAGCCTCTTGCCCCTCATTACGCTCCTAATACGCTGGACCTATCTCTAAACAATGAGATTAGACTCTTTGGGGTAGATTTATCTAACCTTCTAATAAGGAAAATCAGAGGTGTTGCCCATAGCAGCCAATCAGATTGTAGCTATCATTTATCTGGAACATGCTACAACATGAGAGCTAGAATCTGATTGGTTGCGATGGGCGACACCTCCACTTTTCCTTTTTAAAAGGTTTGATAAATCTGCCCCTTTTAGTCTTTTGCCATCAGTTTTTCATCACTAACTCGACTGATTGATCCCCTGTACAGTTGGCGTGCTGGCATTTATCTTACACGCATGTTGTCGTTTGTTAATTAAAATGACCCTGTAGTGATTAATTACGTAAAGCCACAGTAACGGGGTGGAGGGGATGTAACAACAAATCTGTGCAATGCAGAACATTGACTGTTCTTTTTATACTCCACAAGTGATGTCATCGCTTATAATCAGTGAGTTCTTACCTAATCGCTTTAGGAAATCTTGTGTATTATAAGAAATAATGTTCCCCATACAATAAAGTATTCTGGATATTACAGTCGACTTGGATTTGCGTAACCTGTATAAAAGCATTTGGTCTAAGGCCTTGTGCCTTTAAATCATCATCATCATCTATTTATTTATATAGCGCCACTAATTCTGCAGCGCTGTACAGAGAACTCACTCACATCAGTCCCTGCCCCATTGGAGTTTACAATCTAAATCCCCAAATATACACACACACAGACCGAGAGAGACTAAGGGCAATTTAATAGCAGCCAATTAACCAGCCAGTATGTTTTTGGATTCATTGCATCATTTGGCTCCACCCCACAGATGACATCACACTTTTGTAGCCTATTACAGCAGGGGGCGGGGCCACAATGATGCACAACTCACGTCCTAAGCCACGCCTCTCACCACTTAAGTAATGAGGAGACCAGAAACCGGGAGGTTGCCCTGCTCTCCTGGGAGTCCGGGAGAACTCCCAGAAATTCGGGAGTCTCCCGGACATTCCGGGAGAGCAGGGCAACTATGACTTTAATATCCACACCTGCTGACTTATTAATATACACAGTGAGCCTCCTATCCCAAGTTATGGTAATAACCAGCAACCCTCAGCTCGCTGTATCCCTTCTCAAGGGGTTCTAGCTGCACCTCTGAATTTAAATGTCTTAGGTTTGGGCCCTTTAACAGCCCTGGGCCCCTAGTTACTGTCTGAAACGCCCTTATTATAATCCACTACTGATTGTTATTATATTAACACATAAGCGCAGTTTGATCCAGCCGGCTGACCACACTACAAGCTGCACAAGAACATATTTCTACAACGTCCCAATCTCTTCTCTCTCTCAGTCTCATGCTAATAACATTACATAATGCTCATCATTCAAGTCATTGGCCTACACAGTACATCAATCTGATTTAATATACACCCAGCAAAAAACAGCGTTGCCTTCAATTTATTTTGTTTTGTTCTTATAGCTCAAAGACTTAAAGGGACACAATCATTTTATTTTTTCTTTAATAAACTTTTTGCACGTATGTTCCAAAACAGTCTATTCATTTAATTTCAATTTACTTGTATGTTATTTGTTATTATTTTTTCATGCGTTTAACACATCATTGCTCACTCTCCTGGGATCATTGGGAGACTTTTTAATGAGGGGGGAGACCTTCCAGCCCCCCAGTGAGCAGGCACTACTCGCGGGATTTGCTGCAAGGTGGGCGGAGTCGTGGCGCAAACAGCACAATCCAGGCCTGGAAAGTAAGATACTTAATGGGCAAAGTTTAAAATCCTGTTAAAATGGCTAGAAATAATCTACATTTCAATAACAAAACACACAAATCAGATACCCTTCCGTAGATTAAAAGAGAAATATACAATTCTTCAGTGAAAACCACAAATGATTATCTGGATCACAATTTATGGCAAGGTCATATACACAACTATGCTCGTATTAAAGGCCAAACTGGATTCTCTTCTCACTCCGGATTCTCTTCTCACTCCGGATTCTGTTCTCGCGCTTGGTTCTGTTCTCGCGATGGGTTCTGTTCTCGCGCTGGGTTCTGTTCTCGCGCTGGGTTCTGTTCTCACGCTGGGTTCTGTTCTTAATCCGGATTCTGTTCTTGCGCTGGGATCTGTTCTCGTGCTGGATTCTCTTCTTAATCCAGATTCTGTTCTCACGCTGGGTTCTGTTCTCATGCTGGATTCTCTTCTTAATCCGGAGTCTGTTCTCGCACTGGGTTCTGTTCTCGTGCTGGGTTCTGTTCTCGCGCTGGATTCTCTTCTTAATCCGGATTCAGTTCTCGCGCTGGGTTCTGTTCTCGTGCTGGATTCTCTTCGCAATCCGGATTCTCTTCTTGCGCTGGATTCTCTTCTCGTGCTGGATTCTCTTCTTAATCCGGATTCTCTTCTCGCGCTGGATTCTCTTCTCGCGCTGGATTCTCTTCTTAATCCGGATTCTCTTCTCGCGCTGGATTCTCTTCTCGCGCTGGCTTCTTTTCTTAATCCGGATTCTCTTCTTGCGCTGGATTCTCTTCTCGTGCTGGATTCTCTTCTTAATCCAGATTCTCTTCTCCCGCTGGATTCTCTTCTCGCGCTGGCTTCTTTTCTTAATCCGGATTCTGTTCTTGCGCTGGGTTCTGTTCTCGCGCTGGGTTCTGTTCTTAATCCGGATTCTGTTCTCGTGCTGGGTTCTGTTCTCGTTCTGGATTCAAATCTCGCGCTGGGTTCTGTTCTGGTGCTGGGTTCTATTCTCACGCTGGGTTCTGTTCTTAATTCGGGATTCTGTTCTTGCACTGGGTTCTGTTCTCATGCTGGATTCTCTTCTCGCGCTGGATTATCTTTTTAATCCGGATTCTCTTCTCGAGCTGGGTTCTGTTCTCACGCTGAATTCTCTTCTCACTCTGGATTCTCTTCTCACGCTGGATTCTCTTCTCACGCTGGATTCTCTTCTTAATCCGGATTCTCTTCTCGAACTGGGTTCTGTTCTCGCGCTGGATTCGATTCCAACGTTGGATTCTCTTCTCACGCACCAAATCTTACTATGTGATACCTGTTAACTATCTGTCTCCCACTTCCCCGACACCTTTGCCCTGTTTTAAATAAATTATGAATATATTGGCATTGCCTTATAGTGATAGTAGGTCTGAAACTGAAATATCTCTGCTAAAATATTGCTACCGAGAGCTTGTGGAAGCATGTGGTGTATCCGCTGCCCCTAATTCCTTCGGTATTCTCCACTCATGTTCAATAAAAAGAAATATAAAAAAGAAAACTATTCTGGCCCTAAAATGACGGCCTAACTTATAATAAAACACATTTCAGACCTTTTACCTATAAACCACTTTCAGAATAGTTTCCACTTTTTATTGTTCTAATACAGTCTGCTCCCGACCACCATTGACCTGAATCATTTTATATTCCCCTCTTCACCCTTTTTAAACCACTCGAGCTCATGGCGAGGAAAAAATCAATCTAGAAAAACAAAGAACCAAATAAAATCCCTAGTGCTAAACTCCCAGTGTGAATGGCTGGAGCAGCCAACCAATCAGAAGTGTGGCAAGTGTTTGAAACCATTACCCGCAGATCTAATTGGTTGGCTGGTTTAACCATTTAGATGGTCTGTCTAGTAGAGCTGGTAAAATGCAATTACCCCATGAACCTTGGCCTCTGTATACATTTCTATGTGCGAAGAATCTCACGCCACCTATCTGTAAATACTTTATTTAAATGCCCGTTGCTATCAGGTAGTGTCCTGTGCCGCTTTGTAAGCTGTGCAGGTTATACCACGTTCTTGTTTGGTCTCCCATTGTTCCCTCTGACAGCTGCAGTACAGCTATAATCTAAAGTAAACAGCAGGGTGGTCTTATTCTAATTGTTTTATATTTACCCTGAAGTAGGAGCTGGTTCCAGGAAAGAAGACAATAAAAATGTGGATGGAGAGATAATCAGCCATTGAAACACAGAATTCCGGGGCAGTTAAGAACCACACCGCTCATCTTGCCTGTCCACATTTATTCCTTAAATCTTCAGACCATCTTAGATCACCGCAGACCCTATTATTTCACCGTAGACCCTATTCGATAACCGTAGACCCCATTAGATCACCGCAGACCCCATTAGATCACCGCAGACCCTATTCGATCACCGCAGACCCTATTAGATAACCGTAGACCCCATTAGATCACCGAAGACCCTATTCGATCATCGCAGACCCTATTCGATAACCGTAGACCCCATTAGATAACCGTAGACCCCATTAGATCACCGAAGACCCTATTCGATCACCGCAGACCCTATTCGATAACCGTAGACCCCATTAGATCACCGCAGACCCCATTAGATCACCGCAGACCCTATTAGATCACCGCAGACCCTATTCGATCACCGCAGACCCTATTAGATAACCGTAGACCCCATTAGATCACCGCAGGCCCTATTCGATAACCGTAGACCCCATTAGATCACCGCAGACCCCATTAGATCACCGCAGACCCTATTAGATCACCGCAGACCCTATTCGATCACCGCAGACCCTATTAGATAACCGTAGACCCCATTAGATAACCGTAGACACTATTCGATCACCGCAGACCCTATTAGATAACCGTAGACCCCATTAGATCACCAAAGACCCTATTCGATCACCGCAGACCCTATTCAATCACCGCAGACCCTATTCGATAACCGTAGACCCCATTAGATAACCGTAGACCCCATTAGATAACCGTAGACACTATTCGATCACCGCAGAACCTAGTTGATCCTTTTTTTTTTTCAGATTTAGGATTAATATTATTATTATTATTATTATTATTAACAATTATCTATATAGCACGTACATATTACAGCTTTACAGAGAATATTTAATAATTCACATCTACAATCTATATCCCCTACCCCACAGACACACACACACTAGGGTGAATGTCATCAGAAGCCAGTTAACCTACCATTACATCTTTAGAGTTTTGGAGGATACAGGAGCACCCGGAGGAAACCCAGGCAAACACGGGGAGAACATACAAACTCCACGCAGATTGCCTCATGTCTATCCCAAGCATGTTTAAATTCCACAGCCAGCAATCACATGTAAAGATCTGTACAATGAATATATCAATAAACACTCTCTTTTAGGCAGACAGATGCAGCTATAGAGAAGCAGCACAAATAGTCTAAAACACTAAAAGTCATGATTTTTTTCTTTATTTCTGGTGAAAGTCTTTCTTTAATATCCTGATTGTATAAATATACTTATAATTTTGCACTAAAAATAACCATTGTTCTATCATTTCCACCTCCGCCCCTTCGGTGGTGTGGCAGTGACCTCATCTGCGTGCGTATTTCATGACTATTATTATGTTTTGTCAATATAGAACATGATTGCCGGTCACTACATTACAATGGCAATCTAACAGGTGACACCAGGTGTCTGCTGACATCAACTCAGCTGTCTCGCAGTTCCTGGGATCCTTTTTCTATTGAAAACTGAAGTGGCACAAGAGATTTCCATGATGAATGTAAGGCAAAGCCACGTGGCTGGTGACCTGTTGGTCCCTTCCAGCAATTATATGGCCCCAATTTCTGGAAGGACCTCAGTTGCATATATATATATGTGTGTTTGTTTGCGTGTATGTATGTATGTATGTATGTATGTGTCTATATATATATATGTGTGTGTGTGCGTGTATGTATGTATGTGTATATATATATATATATATATATATATATATATATATAGTGTGTGTGTGTGTATGTATATATATATGTTTGTGTATATATATATATATATACACAAGTTAACCCGTGCATGATACTCATGCATTCTAGACAAATCAAGCTACTTAAGGTGTTAAAAAGGTTCTTGTCATGCATTTGGAGCTAGGCCAGGCCTCCTCAGGGGAAGAGCGTTACTTCCCGACGCAAGCGCACTTTTTTAACGTGGTTTTGTCCACATGTCACCACCTCATCATTCTTCTCCATCACCTCATTCTTCATCTTCATCGCCACATCCTTAATCTCCATCGTCTTACTGTTCTAAAACCTCTCGATACACAACGTTTCTGCTAAACACCTTATCGCTGTGCTCAATCAGTCTCCCTTGAAGGGCAGTATTCATAACCTGCACTTTCACATCACTGCTTCTCCGTACTCGTGAAAATGCGACATACAATTGTCCATGACCAAACACAGGCTCAAGAGTTTGAGTCCTCAACTGGTAAATTTAGCCTTTACTACCCCTCCCACGGGGGGGAAGGGGGGATGATGGAAGTTAATTGACTTCACTATTATAATTTTTTTGTCAAAGAATGTCAGTATACCAAATTTCAGGTCAATTGGATGAGCCCTTTCTCAGAAAATAGTTTTTTCCACACACACACACACACACACACTAACACACGCCGCTAGGCTTATATATATTATATATATATATATATATATATATATATATATATATATATATATATATATATATATATATTAGTGTGTGTGTGTGTGTGTGTGTGTGTGTGTGTGTGTGTGATGATAGAAAACAATTATACTGGTTAAACGTAAAAATTCCCCCGTTACAAAGAAAGATCAGGTATTAAGAATTTCAATAGTGCAAAACTGCAGAGCGAGTGCTTATTTAGAGACGTCACCAGCTACTTTTGCACAAGTGGACGTATGGGGAAGCTCAGGGAATTGCAAATCAAGGTGTCAGTGTCTGCGTGCAAACATTTGCACCAGCAGATAGGAGGAGTTGAGCAACAACAACATGAGCGTGCCTACCTTTTGTAACAACATGCAAAAAGAGGATTTTGTTTTGTGTGGAACGAGATGATTTAATTGAGATAAAGGGTTGAATTCTCACCAGCATCTTCTTACAGCAAAAAGACTCAATTTCTATTTTTCACAAAACTCAGGTCTCATTGTTTGATTGGCCCGCATCGGCCCGTTACTTTTTTGAACAAACTCTCACGGTTTTTGGATAAATGTTCCCTGGGTCTTCTATGGCCCCAGAATTCTGCAGCTTGACCCCTCCCCCAACCTTTGCCCCTGTTCTCCTGCCCTTCCCCCTCTTTCAACAAAAATACTGTCACGGGCACTAGGAGTCTTTACCCAGGAATCACCAGATGGTAGGCTTACCAGAGCAATGTAGATGGTAATAGGGTACTCTGGTAGCTGGGTGATCACGGAACATGAAATGATGGCCGATGAGATGCTCAGGAAAGTCTATGACTAGCAACACTGGTAATAATGAGGTAATAATACACAAGGAACTGTATGGACAAGGACACGTGAAGGTAGTCAGTGGTCTGCGATAGCAAGTTGTACCACTGCTATAGTGAGGAGGAATGTCCAACAGAAACAAGGAGGTGATGAGAGTCAGCGGTCTGCGGGTAGCAAGTTGTACCGCTGTCTGAGTGAAGGAATGGAATCCAAGTGGAGGTATCCAGGTAGTCAGTGGTCTGCGGTAGCAAGTTGTACCACTGCTATGTGAGAGGATAATGGAACAGATGATACCGGAAACAGGGATCAGTGGTCTGACATCAGCAAGTTGTACCACTGAATATATATGTGAGGAGGTGCACGGGGGAAGACTGCAACACAGGATATACACAGGCACCTTATACACGATCCACAGTAATATGCACAATATAGATATATATATATATATATAAATGACTGAGCAGGTCTGCAATCTAGAAAGTCTCTTGAAGTAGTCCAGCACAATGATAACACAGTCAATGATGGCAATAGACTCAGCGGATAGCAGACTCCAGAGAGAACCAAACACAGTCCAGCAAGATATGCAATACACAGCACAGTCAATGAGAAGTATGCATACCGTGGTTCAGCAGTAGCAGTCAGATGGGATTGCAGCGGTACCTGAGCGGCTGGAGGCCGACGAGATAGAAAGTCCCTGGACAGGTGAGGCAGAGGTCTAGCAGGTGCAGCGCACAGGTGAGTAGACCAACAGGGACACGAATCCACAGGAGTCAGCAACACGTGGAACTGGACTCATAGGAGACCCAGGAGAATGGAGATGATCCAGCAGAGGGTAGTAGATGAGATACAAATCCAATGCTGACAGGAGGGTAGAGACCAGTGGAACACGTGAAGGCGTGGAGAGTGGATCAGCAGGAGATGGACGATAGCGCTGACCACAGCGGCAGGACTCAGCGGCACACGGAGGTAACCAGTAGCAACCACAGGAACCAACAGCGATGGGAAACAGGAGTGCAGCGCAGGGCAGGAGCTGTAGATCACGAAGTGTAGCAGATGGTAATGAAAGCGGCAGTCTCGAGGAAGTCACAGCAAAGATGAGATGAGACTGTAGTGCACGGAGGCAGCGGATAGTAGTCAGCTGGCAGTCATGATGTTGAACACAGGCGAGTTGCAAGCAGGAGACTGTAGTGCACGGAGGCAGCGGATAGTAGTCAGCTGGCAGTCACGATGATGAACACAGGCGAGTTGCAAGCAGGAGACTGTGGTGCACGGAGGCAGCGGATAGTAGTCAGCTGGCAGTCACGATGATGAACACAGGCGAGTTGCAAGCAGGAGACTGAAGTGCACGGAGGCAGCGGATAGGAATCAGCAAACAGACTTGATGAGAAGCAGGTGAGTGAAGTAAAAGCTGGAGTGCACGGAGGCAGCGGATAGCAATGAGCAAACAGTCACATTGATATAAAATAACGTTGAAGTGGTTTAGAAGACTGTAGTGCACGGAGGCAGCGGATAGGAATCAGCAACAGTCCCAAAGATATACAATAGCGATGAAGTGGTATAGAAGACTGTATTGCACGGAGGCAGCGGATAGGAATCAGCAAACAGTCCTGATGATACAGTTGATGGTAGAAGTGGTATGGGAACCACAGTAGTAGAAGTGGTTTGGAAACCACAGGAATAGAAGTGGTTTGGAAACCACAGGAATCAGCAGCGCTGAATACACGAGGAATACAGGAACACCTTCAGAGACTCATGAGGAATGAGACTCCAAGATCAGGCAACGTGGTGTTGACCACAGGTGCTTAATATAGGGAGGTTGCCTGATCTGCCAATTGAGTTAAAGGGGTATACACTGAAGTATAGAAAAGGGCTGCGCATGCGCAGACCCTCAGGATGGTGGACGACCACGGTTCCTAAATGTCCGGGAAGAGGCACTCACGGTCCGGTGAGTGACAGTACCCCCCCTTTTAAAGGTGGGCACAGAACGCCTGGAACCGGGCTTGTCCGGATTTTTGGAGTAAAACTTCTTCAAAAGGGCAGGAGCATTAAGATCTTCAGCTTTGATCCAAGAGCGCTCCTCAGGACCAAAGCCCTTCCAATGAACGAGGAAGTGGAGGACTCCTCGCGAAATTTTTGCATCTAGTACCTCGGTAATCTCAAAATCCTCCTCCTGATGAACTTGAACTGGCTGCGGAGCTGAGGGAGGAGTTGAAAAACGGTTGATAATAAGAGGTTTGAGCAAAGATACATGGAAGGCATTAGAAATCCGAAGACTCTTAGGAAGAAGGAGTTTCACACATACTGGATTGATAACTTGAATGATCCTATATGGACCAATAAAACGAGGGGCGAATTTCATGGATGGAACCTTCAAACGAATATTTTTTGTGGATAACCAGACACGATCTCCAATTTTTAGTGGTGGAATAGCCCGCCTCTTCTTATCAGCGAAAGATTTATATTTGACAGATGTCTTCTTTAAACAGGTTCTGACCTGAGACCAGATATTTTTAAAGGTCTGACAAACAGTTTCCACCGCAGGAACTTGGGTGGGCGGGAGGGCAGGAAATTCCGGAAAAGACGGATGGTGACCGTAGACCACAAAAAATGGAGTTTTGGATGATGACTCATGGTACATGTTGTTATGGGCGAACTCAGCCCAAGGGAGTAACTCTACCCAGTTGTCTTGATTGGCTGATGAAAATATCCTTATAAAAGTCTCAAGATCTTGATTGACACGTTCGGTTTGTCCATTGGATTGCGGATGGTAAGAAGATGAGAGTGCTAATCGTATGCCCAAGGTTTTACAAAGGGCTCGCCAGAATCTGGACACGAATTGTACTCCTCTATCAGACACAATCTCAGATGGACATCCATGGATACGGAAGATCTCTTTAATGAAATGTTCAGCCAGGATAGACGAGGAAGGCAAACCAGACAGAGGGATGAAATGAGCCATCTTCGAAAATCTGTCCACTACCACCCAAATAGTGTTATGGTTCTTACTAGGTGGTAAGTCAGTAACGAAATCCATACTAATATGGGTCCATGGTTTGGACGGAATGGGTAGTGGTCGCAGCAACCCTGCTGGGGTTCTGCGAGAGGATTTGAATTGCGAACATAATTCACAGGAAGCAATGAACTCTTTGACGTCTCTCCTCATTGAAGGCCACCAGTAACTTCGAGAGAGGATCTCAAAAGTCTTGTGTTCACCGGCGTGTCCAGAAAAACGAGAGGCATGGAACCACGAAAGGATTTTCCTCCTTAGAGTAGGAGGCACGAGGGTCTTCCCAAATGGTAGCGTTTTGGTGGATGAAGCAGCCAGTGAAATACATTTGGGGTCTAGAATGGTATGGTTGGAAACCTCTTCTATGTCAGAGGACGTAACAAAGGCTCTAGATAAGGCATCAGCTTTTTTGTTCTTGGCAGCTGGTTTGAAGGTAATTATTAAATCAAAACGGGAAAAGAAAAGAGACCATCTTGCTTGACGAGGGTTCAAGCATTGGGCAGACTGGAGATATGACAAGTTCTTATGATCCGTGAAGATCGTCACCGGATGGCGAGCTCCCTCCAACAAGTATCTCCATTCCTCTAATGCGGCTTTGATAGCCAGTAATTCCTTGTCTCCGATGGTATAATTCTTCTCTGCGGGTAGGAGACCCCGAGAATAGAAGGCACAAGGGTGGAATTTTTGCTGTTCCGAGCGTTGGGAGAGAATAGCTCCTAAGCCCACATTAGAGGCATCTACTTCTAGGAAGAAGGGGAGTGTCACATCAGGCTGACGAAGGATTGGAGCCGAAGAGAAGGACTCTTTTAATGTTTGAAAGGCTTGAATAGCCTCAGTTGACCATTGCTTGGGATTAGCCCCTTTTCGAGTCAGGGCCACAATAGGAGATGCAATGGAAGAAAAGTCTTGAATGAAGCGTCTATAGTAATTGGCAAAACCTAAAAAACGCTGGATCGCACGAAGAGTAGTTGGCTGGGGCCAATGTAGTACAGCATTTACTTTGTCAGGATCCATCTTCAGACCAACTCCGGAAACAATATACCCCAAGAATGGAATCTGGGGTAATTCGAATGAACATTTTTCTAATTTACAGAACAATGAATTTTTCCGTAGCCTGGAGAGGACTTCTGCCACATGTTGGTGGTGAGAAGGCAGGTCCTGTGAAAAAATCAATATGTCGTCCAGGTAGACGACGACACATACATATAATAAGTCCCGAAAAATCTCATTGATGAAGCCCTGAAAAACAGCGGGGGCATTACATAGCCCGAAAGGCATTACCAGATATTCGTAATGCCCGTCTCTGGTGTTAAACGCTGTCTTCCATTCGTCACCGGAACGGATTCTGATTAAATTGTAGGCACCACGAAGATCCAACTTAGTAAAAATACGGGCTCCCTTAATGCGGTCAAATAGCTCAGTGATCAACGGAATGGGATACCGATTCTTGATAGTAATGGCATTGAGTCCACGAAAATCTATACAAGGGCGTAATGATCCATCCTTCTTTTTGACAAAGAAGAACCCAGCTCCAGCGGGCGAGGTGGAAGGTCGGATGAACCCACGCTGGAGGTTCTCCCGTATATATTCAGATGTAGCTTGAGTTTCAGGTAACGAGAGTGGATAGACCCGGCCCCTGGGAGGAGTCTTGCCAGGAAGAAGATCAATCGGACAATCCCAAGAACGATGAGGAGGAAGACGTTCAGACTGAGCTTTATCAAAAACATCGGTAAATGAAGCATATTGAGGAGGGAGTCCCGGTGAAATAGCTGAGATGGAAGCTTGCTGTACCTTGAGAGGAATGACTTGGGAAAGGCAATGATGGTGACATTCAGACCCCCAAGACGTGACTTGAGGGGTGCGCCAGTCAATCTGGGGAGAGTGACACTGAAGCCATGGAAGGCCTAGGACAATCGGACTTGTCGTAACAGGGAGAATTAAAAACGATATCTCTTCATGATGCAGAGCACCAATCTGAAGGGTTACTGGAGACGTACTCTGGGTGATGAGACCGTTGATGAGACGTGATCCATCGATAGCCGTCACAGTAATGGGAGTTTTTAAGGTAATCACTGGTAGAGACCATTGATTTACTAACGATTTGGAAATAAAATTTCCTGCTGCTCCGGAATCAATCAATGCCTGTGACTCAAAGGTTTTGGTAGCAAAGGAAATAGTCACATCAAAAGCGCAGACTTTAGATTTCATAGACGATGGAGAGGACTCCAGGGACCCTAACTTCACCTCTCCAGAACTAGTTAGGGCCTGGCATTTCCCGATCTCTTAGGGCAGGAGCTGAGGACATGAGTGGAATCAGCACAATAGATACAGAGTCTATTCTTGACTCTTCGTTTCCTCTCCTCAGAAGATAACTTGGAACGTCCTATCTCCATGGGAATCACAGCGGGTGACACTGGACGAAATTGAGGGTTAGAGCGAAGAGATGCTTTAGCAGAAGTCGTTTTCTCAGCCTCTCTTTCATGAAATCTCATATCAACACGATGGCATAGAGAGATCAAATCTTCAAGGGACGAAGGAAGCTCTTGAGTAGTCAGTGCATCTTTAATTTTATCGGAAAGCCCCTGCCAGAAGGCGGCAACTAGGGCTTCAGTGTTCCACTGAAGTTCAGAGGCTAAGATCCTAAATTGAATGACGTACTGGCCTACAGTATGAGGTCCTTGTCGCAGACGGAGGATGCTGGAAGCAGCGGAGGTCACACGACCTGGTTCATCGAACACACTTCGGAATGTAGAAATGAATTTGGCACTATCTTGTAATATTGGATCGTTCCTCTCCCACAGCGGGGAGGCCCAAGCCAGGGCTTGTCCTGAAAACAAAGAGATAAGATAGGCCACTCTGGAACGATGGGTAGAAAAATTTTGAGGTTGGAGCTCAAAATGGACTGAACATTGGTTAAGGAAACCCCTACAAGTTTTGGGGTCTCCATCGTACTTTGACGGAGTAGGCAGGTGAAGCGTGGAAGCTGTAGACACCTGGGATGGCAATGGGGAAACGGAGGAAAGCACAGGAGCTTCAGTAGTAGCTGTCACAGTCTGTCCAGATGTTCCTTGGGAGGTTAATGACTGATAACACTGAAGTAACAGCTGTTGGCGGGCATCCTGTTGTTCCACACGGCTAACCAGATGTTGCAGCATCTCTTTGGCGGTAGGTTCCGCATCTGGGTCTGTCATGGCCTGATCTTACTGTCACGGGCACTAGGAGTCTTTACCCAGGAATCACCAGATGGTAGGCTTACCAGAGCAATGTAGATGGTAATAGGGTACTCTGGTAGCTGGGTGATCACGGAACATGAAATGATGGCCGATGAGATGCTCAGGAAAGTCTATGACTAGCAACACTGGTAATAATGAGGTAATAATACACAAGGAACTGTATGGACAAGGACACGTGAAGGTAGTCAGTGGTCTGCGATAGCAAGTTGTACCACTGCTATAGTGAGGAGGAATGTCCAACAGAAACAAGGAGGTGATGAGAGTCAGCGGTCTGCGGGTAGCAAGTTGTACCGCTGTCTGAGTGAAGGAATGGAATCCAAGTGGAGGTATCCAGGTAGTCAGTGGTCTGCGGTAGCAAGTTGTACCACTGCTATGTGAGAGGATAATGGAACAGATGATACCGGAAACAGGGATCAGTGGTCTGACATCAGCAAGTTGTACCACTGAATATATATGTGAGGAGGTGCACGGGGGAAGACTGCAACACAGGATATACACAGGCACCTTATACACGATCCACAGTAATATGCACAATATAGATATATATATATATATAAATGACTGAGCAGGTCTGCAATCTAGAAAGTCTCTTGAAGTAGTCCAGCACAATGATAACACAGTCAATGATGGCAATAGACTCAGCGGATAGCAGACTCCAGAGAGAACCAAACACAGTCCAGCAAGATATGCAATACACAGCACAGTCAATGAGAAGTATGCATACCGTGGTTCAGCAGTAGCAGTCAGATGGGATTGCAGCGGTACCTGAGCGGCTGGAGGCCGACGAGATAGAAAGTCCCTGGACAGGTGAGGCAGAGGTCTAGCAGGTGCAGCGCACAGGTGAGTAGACCAACAGGGACACGAATCCACAGGAGTCAGCAACACGTGGAACTGGACTCATAGGAGACCCAGGAGAATGGAGATGATCCAGCAGAGGGTAGTAGATGAGATACAAATCCAATGCTGACAGGAGGGTAGAGACCAGTGGAACACGTGAAGGCGTGGAGAGTGGATCAGCAGGAGATGGACGATAGCGCTGACCACAGCGGCAGGACTCAGCGGCACACGGAGGTAACCAGTAGCAACCACAGGAACCAACAGCGATGGGAAACAGGAGTGCAGCGCAGGGCAGGAGCTGTAGATCACGAAGTGTAGCAGATGGTAATGAAAGCGGCAGTCTCGAGGAAGTCACAGCAAAGATGAGATGAGACTGTAGTGCACGGAGGCAGCGGATAGTAGTCAGCTGGCAGTCATGATGTTGAACACAGGCGAGTTGCAAGCAGGAGACTGTAGTGCACGGAGGCAGCGGATAGTAGTCAGCTGGCAGTCACGATGATGAACACAGGCGAGTTGCAAGCAGGAGACTGTGGTGCACGGAGGCAGCGGATAGTAGTCAGCTGGCAGTCACGATGATGAACACAGGCGAGTTGCAAGCAGGAGACTGAAGTGCACGGAGGCAGCGGATAGGAATCAGCAAACAGACTTGATGAGAAGCAGGTGAGTGAAGTAAAAGCTGGAGTGCACGGAGGCAGCGGATAGCAATGAGCAAACAGTCACATTGATATAAAATAACGTTGAAGTGGTTTAGAAGACTGTAGTGCACGGAGGCAGCGGATAGGAATCAGCAACAGTCCCAAAGATATACAATAGCGATGAAGTGGTATAGAAGACTGTATTGCACGGAGGCAGCGGATAGGAATCAGCAAACAGTCCTGATGATACAGTTGATGGTAGAAGTGGTATGGGAACCACAGTAGTAGAAGTGGTTTGGAAACCACAGGAATAGAAGTGGTTTGGAAACCACAGGAATCAGCAGCGCTGAATACACGAGGAATACAGGAACACCTTCAGAGACTCATGAGGAATGAGACTCCAAGATCAGGCAACGTGGTGTTGACCACAGGTGCTTAATATAGGGAGGTTGCCTGATCTGCCAATTGAGTTAAAGGGGTATACACTGAAGTATAGAAAAGGGCTGCGCATGCGCAGACCCTCAGGATGGTGGACGACCACGGTTCCTAAATGTCCGGGAAGAGGCACTCACGGTCCGGTGAGTGACAAATACTCCCAGAATTTCTCTCTGCGCGTTTCACTATCAGAATTTCCCTCTGCACGTTTCACTGACAGAATGGGCTTCTGCGCATTTCACTTCTGTCTAATTATACCGCATCCACAGCACAGAGCAGAATAAATTGACACTGTTGTTCCAGTTCTTTATCTAGACTATAGAGAACACGGAATTCGGAATGAACAAATACACTGCGGAATGTCATTCCACGGAATAGCCAAGGAAAAGCAGAACTTGAAGATTCCATTGTGGGAACTGAGCCACTCTGTGAAACGACCTGTTTCGTCAGTTTGACTGGTAGGACATTGAGCCGCAACTTCGCTGATTTCTAATTATAACGGAGTGAATCTCTTCCCTTGCTAGTCAATTGCACCAAAGCAATAGTCACGCTTGAGGGTGTCGAAGAAACGGAGTGAGCATTATTTATCAGTGCTTCCTTCAGCAGCTAAAGGGTTAAGCTTTCGCCCACCACCATTCAATCAGCTCGCTAATACTTTTTACTTCTTATTATTCTGCGACTTGTTAGTAAATGAAATATTTATGTCCAGTATGTCGGAGGTGACTGATTTGATCTGGGAATTAGCTGTTCAGCTGCAAGTCACTAGCACGAAACATGTAATGTAATTCAAAGCCTTGTCATTTATATCAGAGGGCGGGGAGGGGGACTTTTAAATTAATTCCACCCACTTTCAATCCCCAACAATTTATAGTAAACAAGCCGGCTTCTCTTTGCCTGCGATGCAGAGCTGGTAATTTACACAGGATGCAGGTCTTCTGAATCATTCCTCACAAATTTAATAATCATTTTTAGAGGACACTGTGACTTAGTGTTGGCAATTCCAACGTTCATCCTGTAGTGTTCACACAACACAAGACAATTTCACAAAGTCCAATATTCCGAACATAAGCGGCAACACAAGTATACTAGAAAATATTACACTATCTCATCAGGAAGTTCTCTAATCTTCTCTTCCCAAACTTAATCACCTCTACCGGTACCTGCAATGGATGCTTCCAGCTCGGTTGACTGCAACAAATTGATTAGAGACCCAGAGGACCTTCTTGGGTGGTCTATTTTAGGGGGACGGAGCGGATTCACGGGCTCCACGTAGGTTTATGGCTAGGACTTGAACTTGGCTTCTTGGAATGATGTTAAAAAAAAGTTTGGATTGGGTAAAAGGTTTATCTATTGGGTCGATGACAGTCTAAAATTTACTGTACAATTAATGCAGTAATACATGTACAGATTCCGTTGGACAACTTGGTCTTATGATCAAATTGGTCACTCATTGCACAGTGTGTGTGCCCATCCTGAATGATAAAAATCAGATCAGTGTTGCATCTGATCTGGGAGCATGGAAATAAACACTACATCTGCCAGTTGTATAGCCCGGCATATGGCTTTTTTGTTGTCTTATATAATATATCTTGATCTGCATTTTGGTTTGAATGGCACTGACCATTCAGTTTGAAAGTAGTGGCCCTTTTTAAAATCGCAGTAAAAATGGTACATGAAAATATACCTCAAAATCTCACCGGGGTGGAGATAGAAACAAGGTTATAAACAGACATGTTTTAGTGCATACATGCACACGCACACGCAACACGGCAAGCGACCAGATACGAGTTCATATAAAACACATAACAGCGACCACCTAGAACAAGTGCTAATATATCACCTACAGTAGAAACTCCAAAACATGATGTAAAATATAGGGGAAATATAAAACTCTTGGGTCAACATTTACTAAACTGCGGTTTTGAAAAAGTGGAGGTGTTGCCTATAGCAACCAATCAGATTCTAGCTGTCATTTATCTATTGCTTTCTACAGAATGACAGCTAGAATCTGATTGGTTGCTATAGGCAACATCTCCACGTTTTTCAAACCCACAGTTTAGTAAATATCCCCCTTGGAGTAAAACAGGCATTGTCTCATCTATCGTTATACTTGTATACAGTAGACGACCCCCCTCCCCCCTCCCCCCCCCCCCCCCCACTGTGCCACCAAACATTTCAGATGGTAACCAAAGGGGGTTATAATACACAGTATGGGTGCAATTATTGCATGTAGAAGATAGACTGATACATTTCGGTTTTTCCATTTAGATCTACCAAAAAGGGAAGAGGAACAGCCATTTATATCTAAGGGGACTCTTTATGACCCAGTCCAAAAATGGCGAGTATTTTCATCATCATCATTTATTTATATAGCGCCACTAATTCCGCAGCGCTGTACAGAGAACCCACTCACATCAGTCCCTGCCCCATTGGAGCTTACAGTCTAAATTCTAAATTCTCTAATATACATACACACACAGATAGACAGACTAGGGTCAATATTGTTAACAGCCAATTAACCTACTAGTATGTTTTTGGGAGGAAACTGAAGCACCCGGAGGAAACCCACGCAGAACATACAAACTCCACACAGATAAGGCCATGGTCGGGAATTGAACTCATGACCCCAGTGCTGTAATGCAGAAGTGCTAACCACTAAGCCACCGTGCTGCCCTCTTATTCCTCTTTTCGCAGCAATAAGGGATGAAGTATCGGGACCACTTATCAAAAAAGATATGTCGGGAGAGAGCATCCGATAAGAGGCTGCCCCAGCCCTGATTTCGGACCAGGCATTGCAGCTTTAAAAGCGCCAACATCACAGTCGCCATATTAAGTGACGTGAAAATGCACAATCGAGATTTGCAGTCTATATTTTATTTCTCGTCGGACATGTAATCATTGGGATTTTTATGTAGGTATAGTAACTGTCAGCATTATGGTAATCGCGAAAATGACTTCCACCGTCTGCAGTTTTTGGGGTTATTGTAATCCTCTTAAAGGGGTTATAAATTCGCCTCTATTTATTATTAAAGCCAGAATCGCTTGCTGACGTGTGTACGGGTGAGCTGGTGTGCGCATGTTTGAGCTTTCCGTTCCACTATTTTGTAAAAAAACATTTTTAATGAAGTTTAAAGACAAAACAAAATATTTAAAAAAATGATATTTAAAAAATCTAAACACAAAAAAAATAATATATTTAAAAAAAATACTTTATTGAAAGCATTTAAAAAAATACTTTAATACGTTACCTGAGATGGGAATAAGAGAACAGATATTACGGCGGTACAAGTGCGTGTAGACTTCCCCTTCCGATGCCGCCAGCCCCTTGATGGATCAGCTCCTTAGTTCCTAACGAGGGGCTGACCCTACAGAACTGGGGCAGGGAGGATTTCAGCTTAATGACAGTCAGCAAAAATGTAGTCATATTTTCATCCATCACTAAGGAAAAAACAGAGGTCAGTAACAATCACACACCCCCGTCTGACACGACAGAAGCTTTGAACCAATTATTTGGACATTGAGTAGGGCTGCGAATCTTTTACTTAGAGTCTGTGTGCCCCCTTTGTTGCAAAATGCTGATTCTACTTTAAGCCCTGAACAAATTGTGATATATTATAATAATGTGTCAGTAAGAAATGCTAACCGTCAGTAACTGTTTTATTCAAATTTTCAGAGACACCTAGGAGATACATTATGCATCAATGGAGGATGTTTGTCTCAATAGACAAAGTGTAAAAGCCAGAAATTATATAAAATATGTTACACAATCTATAAAATGCTAGAACTGTTTTTAGCCAAAGTATGAAAGTATGGGTTGTAAGTGGGGTAGGAGTGATACATTGTATAACAATTTCCTTGGGTCATTGAATAAGTCTATTTCATATACTTTGTATTAAACAGTCCAGTGATTGAGAGACACGGATGCATTACCTGGGAAGTGTATAGAATGCTGTAACAAATATTGTATATATATCACCTAGGATGTGTATAGAATGCTGTAACATATATTGTTTATATATCACCTAGGAAGTGTATAGAATTCTGTAACATATATTGTATATATCACCTAGGAAGTGTATAGAATGCTGTAACATATATTGTATTTATATCACCTAGGATGTAAATAGAATGCTGTAACATATATTGTATATATATCACCTAGGGAGTGTATAGAATTCTGTAACATATATTGTATATATATCACCTAGGATGTGTATAGAATTCTGTAACATATATTGTATATATCACCTAGGGAGTGTATAGAATGCTGTAACATATATTGTATATATCACCTAAGAGTGTATAGAATGCTGTAACATATATTGTATATATCACCTAGGGGGTGTATAGAATTCTGTAACATATATTGTATATATCACCTAGGGAGTGTATAGAATTCTGTAACATATATTGTATATATCACCTAGGAAGTGTATAGAATGCTGTAACATATATTGTATATATCACCTAGGGAGTGTATAGAATTCTGTAACATATATTGTATATATCACCTATGAAGTGTATAGAATTCTGTAACATATATTGTATATATCACCTAGGGAGTGTATAGAATTCTGTAACATATATTGTATATATCACCTAGGGAGTGTATAGAATTCTGTAACATATATTGTATATATCACCTAGGAAGTGTATAGAATTCTGTAACATATATTGTATATATCACCTAGGAAGTGTATAGAATGCTGTAACATATATTGTATATATCACCTAGGAAGTGTATAGAATGCTGTAACATATATTGTATATATTACCTAGGATGCTGTAACATATATTGTATATATCACCTAGGAGTGTATAGAATGCTGTAACATATATTGTATATATTACCTAGAATGTTGTAACATATATTGTATATATCACCTAGGAGTGTATAGAATGCTGTAACATATATTGTATATATTACCTAGGATGCGGTAACATATATTGTATATATCACCTAGGAGTGTATAGAATGCTGTAACATATATTGTATATATCACCTAGGAAGTGTATAGAATTCTGTAACATATATTGTATATATCACCTAGGAAGTGTATAGAATGCTGTAACATATATTGTATATATTACCTAGGATGCTGTAACATATATTGTATAGATCACCTAGGAAGTGTATAGAATTCTGTAACATATATTGTATATATCACCTAGGAAGTGTATAGAATGCTGTAACATATATTGTATATATATCACCTAGGAAGTGTATAGAATTCTGTAACATATATTGTATATATTACCTAGGATGCTGTAAGATATATAATGTGTAGGAGGAGGTGTGTACATGGAGCAGTTGTGCAGTCTGTGTAATGAGATCACACTCTAGGTAATGTGTCCTCCTGTATTTGGGGGAAGCTGGCAGTCGGACACGTGATTCTCCATGTAGTCTCAGTGTGTCCCTTTAAATCTCAGTCCCTGTGAGCTGCGCGGTCCCCGCTCTTCCTCTGCAGGAAGGGACCAGCTTGTTCTCCGGCAGCTGCAGTCACTGCTCTGATGATCACACTCAGCTGACGCGGGGGTCTGTGCGCCCACCTCCCGGAGAATGGTGTCTAACTTCTGAGGAGCGAGGAAGATGAGCACAGGTTAGTACATCTGGGTCTTATTATGGGTATATAATATATATATATATATATATATATATATATATATATATATATATATATATATATATATACTGCAGTATTACATTATAGCTACTGCCAGCTGGACATTGTGTATAGTAGTTGTTACACTGACTGTATTACACGATGTGTGTGTATAGGGTGTATACATTAGTATGTGGGGGATCAGAAGCAGCAATGCAATTAATAGTATATTCATTGTACTTATATAAGTTACATTTAATATCAATGTTGTTTCCCCCAACTTCTCTCTTCCCATCTAATCCCCCAGCGTTTGATCTATTCACTATCTACATCACTTAGATTGCGAGCTCTGTGGGTTATTGGTGTCCTTCTCGTCACTTTTATGCCATTGCATTATTACTAGTTACACAATTTTTCTGCTTTTGGATATGTTTGTCCGTACAAGCCCAGTTTTCAAGTAATACTCACATATGCTTCCCAATATATACCTTAAAAACTGTTCAGTGGGCATATCTCTACCAAACAGCAGATAGATGTATTGCAAAACAGTTGATTAAATCATTGCAGAAATTATTCTTACTTTAGGTTGTGATACTTATTTTAGGTTTATTTAGCCCCAAACCACAGTATTTATAGAGATAAGGTATATTTAGAAGAGTACATGGACTGTGTGTGTGTATATATGTATGTGTGTATGTATATATATATATATATATATATATATATATATATATATATATATATATATATATATATATATATATAATGTGTGTGTTTGTGTTGTGTATATCTATCTATCTATCTATCTACATATATATATATATATATATATATATATATATATATATATACACACACACTGTGCTCATCTCATAATAGCACACGCAGTGGATGCTATTTTGACAATATTTATGGTTTATTTATTGTATGTATTTGTTTTCTATTTGTATGCCTGCCTGTGTGTGTTTTATAAACCTGTTTTAGAGTTAAGATGTTTTGCTGTGTTTTGTAGCAAGAAGCAACAACAACACAATCTAAAATTCTACTTGCTTTGAAATTCCCTTTGCGAGTCTCAAACAAAAGGCTCATTTACTCAACTATACATAATGAATCAATTCTTAATGATACAGGTGCACATCTGAACATAAAACCATTCATCCCAATTTATTCGTTAGCTGACTGTAAACACGGGGCACGGCCAGCAGGGGGCAGCATGACAGTGGTGCCGATGGTTCTCTACTTTTCCTATCTTGAGGACAGACCCCTCTGAATGTGTCCCTGAGATTAGGGAGTGGGTCATAGTAACAGGATGTGGCCTACAGATCCATTTCTTCCTTCCTGCCATTGCTAACAGTTTCTGGATTCTTTTTAACCCGTTAGCTGCTGAAGATGGCATTGTATTGTTAACATTCACTTAAAAAAAAATTATGTTCAGGAGCAAAATCTCGGAGTACCTTTGCTTTAACCATTCAGTGAAGCAGCTCAGTGTCATCCAGCAGATGTGCTGGATCAGTTTAATCCTGAAAAATGCACATCTGAAGGTACAAACTGCAAACTCAGATTGACATTACCCCATCAATGTCATTGCATCACTCACTACCATCTTAAACTAAAGCCACTCTCTCTTTGGGACAAATCAAATGTTTTTTTTACGTTCACCCCATCGTTGAAAATGCAAAAAATAACAGCATATTGGAGGTTTTTTCCTGATTCTCCAGTAAATATTATAAAACAAAATAATTCCATTGTAGCAGGTAACAAGAATTCTTAGCTGAATTATTATTCATGGTTGAAGGTGTGCAAAATGCAGACAAGATCCGTCATCATTATACTATTTAAACATCGATTGAGCTGTGCGATATATTTCACTAGAACACATTTTCCCCGAATCATCTGACGCAAGGTCATTTGCGTGTGCCTTGCATCAAAAAGCTCCACATATGCGTCATAACGGGACTTGCGTCAGTGAACGCAATTCTTGTCCGAACACTTGAAAGGTGGGACGGGGAAGAGAAGAGGCGGACTGATGTAGGCATTGTACGGGCGTGCCTACCCAGATACGGCCGATTCAAGTTCAAGGCATCGTTTAAGTACGTGTTTTTTAGCTGTATCAGGGGTCAGGGGCCTCGGGCATCCAGGGGGCCCTTCAAAGTCCTCAGCAGCATTATTGATCGGTCCGGGGGCGCCCCCATCCCGATCAATGCTGCTGAGCACTGTCAGTGCAGTCCTCCGTCCCCGGCGCCGCTCAGTAATCTGCTTACTGAGGAGATCTCGCGAGAGTTCCTGAACTCCTCAGTAAGGAGCTTACAGCACGCCGCGGAAGGAGGACTGCAGTGACAGGTAAGCGCTTGGGGGGGCCTCACAGGGGCGGCGGGCGGCTCACATTGGGGGCCTCACGGGGGAATGGAGGCCCCCTTAGCCCAGGGGCCTCCATTCCCTTAATCCGGCCCTGACCAGAACATGTGTTTGCAAGTAAGAGAAACTATAAAAATGCATTTTAAGTACAGTACACATCAGGAACATCCTGATTTATGTATTTCATGTAAAATAAAACATTAAAAAACATTTTTATTAATGATTATAGCATTAAGAGTTGTAAATTAATTTTTATATAAAAAAAAAACTAAAAATGTTTTTGTCATGTCTTCTGGTGGGACTCTAAATTGCACATATCATTTAATTTTATACAACATTGGAAAATATATATATTTTAAGCTATCGTCCCTTTAAGACCACCATTGGTTTGCAGCCACGATCACCCATATTATTGAGCTAGACGGTGTCTCATTATTATAATGCTGATAGATCTGCGGTTTTTCTAAGAGATCATTTCTGTAGCACTTTGGGGACGTGACGGAATGTGACCCAGGGTGGACGATCACAGGAGATAGGTAGCCAATGTGCCTACAACTTACCGGCTGGCGCCTAACTTTTTCAGAGTTCTCTGAATGTGCATCTTCTCCGACTTCTTAAAAAATCCTCTTGGCTCCTAAATTTGGGGGGGGGGGGGCAATGGAAGAATAGAGGGGATGTAACAATGACTGGTATACAAGGAAGGAGGGTATACAAGAATAGAGAGTATATAAGCATGGATAGTATATAAGAATGGAGCTACCAGGGCTCATAGAGATAATCATCAACATTATCATCAACATTTATTTATATAGTGCCAGCAGATGCCGTAGCGCTTTATAATAGGGCCCTTTGCATGACCAATGCAGAGGGTCAGGGGCCCCGGATCCCTCATCCCGCCTCCCTGCACCGGGGCCCACGGCCCTCTAGTTCCGCCTCTGAATAGAGGATATATAAGAAAGGAGCGAGAATTACACAATCACATCCCAAACACTAACCAATGTAAACCTCTCTGTGGTCCTATCCATTCTTTACTTGTATATCTGTCCTACCCCTCCCCCCCACTTATCAGTTGCTGTATTTTCTATGAATTTCCGGACTCCAATCAGAAGTGCATTTGCCCAATGTCAACATTTACTGTTACCCTAATATTATATCGGGTAGATCTTTTGCCCTGCTCTGTCTGTACAATTGTATACAGAGCAGAGGGCTGACTTGTGTCACGCCCAAGTCCATCAAAATAAGGGATTCAGCTTTTTAGTTAAATTAAAGAAAAAAGTATTGGTGGAAAATGCACAGATAAAACAATGCATCTAGTAAAAGTTACAGGAAGGTGCACGTCAACCGTTCACTTAAAAATCCCGTTTAATTCATGAAAATTTGTACAAGCGTGCACAGTAAACATAACAGCTAAAGATTTTCCTTTCCTGTATCCATGAATTAGTTCCCCCATTCCGGATATTTTCCGACCCTGATCACTATACATATTTAAAGGGCTGCTTTAAAAGACCTTTTATAGTGACATCAGCGAGCTGTGATTTTATTGTAATGAATGTATCACATGATATCATGGAGTTTTTCTTTTGAGTTGACCAATGCAGGTTCTGACTGACTGAAACCAACAGCAAGGAATGTCACAAAATGAATGTTATTATGTACAGGAAGTGACCTAAGGGACTGATTATTTATTGTCCTACATAACTTCCTGCTAACAATTGCACTGAAGCTCCGCGGTGTTTACTAGGAAACAAGTTCATATGTCCCAAGAGTGCAGGAAGGAAATATTTCCCCAGAGACTAACCCCAAGAATTATTCTGTGTATTTAAAACTTTTCGGTGATAGGATTTTGAATAAAAGAACTACAAAGAAAGCTTGTTAGGTGACACAAGATGAAATTTCATTCCTTTGTAATAGTGGGTTTTAAATCCATAAGTATATTTGTTCAATCAAACACGTGAAGCTTTCATATAAGTATTTTGTAAGTATTTTATAACAGTCTTGGATGTCTTTGTAATATATTTATATCATTTTTCAGAATTCACCAAACCTGCTCTTGCACCAAAGCCACAAGGTGTCGACGGATTCAGTCCTAAGTATTCTTCTCCACTGCTCTCAAGAGTTGGTTTCGTCCATCAAGCAAAATCTATGTCCAGGGGCCCCAAACCTCCCATTGCCCCCAAACCAGTGCTATCCCCGGCTACAGAAAGGAGGTGTATAGAGGATGAGAACAATTCCTTGAACAAGTGTTCAAATGGAGGAGTAGGTTGTCCTGTGGAAATCTACGATGCTGATCTTTATAGACCAGAGTGCGAAGAATCAGAGTCCTTAAACATGACTTACGAGGACTATATTGCGGTCCCGGAGTCCCAGTTGACGGACGAAGAAAGCACCGATTTTGAGTGTGAAAAAAGCTCATGTTCTGAGGGGACAGCAGACACCTGGAACCCAACATCTACAGAAGGAGACATCATCGATGACACAAGTTGCAGCCCTTCCCAGGTCGGGGAGGAAGATAGTGGACATCCAGACAGTGTGCCATCAAGAGATGTTGAATCTGGGGACTCCACAGAGGTCGAGGACAGTGACAACACCGATGCCCTCAGCTTAAGGTCTTCATCTACTGCTGAGGCAGATAGCTTGGTATCACATTCTGGCTCAATGCAATTCAAAAATGACCTTGGAGACATGGACGATTTTTTACCTATGGACAGCAATGAATGTAATCTAGAACCTGAAGATGGGGACACAGATTTAAAAAATATAGGGTGCAAAGAGGTTATTTTGACAGATATTAGTGTGGATAATCCTTCCGTTAACTATGAAACTACAAATGAAGAAAATACGAACAATGAGGTCTCTTTGGATGAGACTCCTTGCAACAACTGTTCATTACCGATCTGTGATGAGGTTGAAGGTTCTGCTCTAACGTCTGACCATGAACATTTATATACTGATTCCACCGAGGAATCTCTAGTCTCCGAAACCGCCCAATGCAAAGGGAATGCAGAGAGTAACCTGGACCTTGCTGAGGAAGTTCTAGATCATGAGATAGAAAGTATAGACCACCCCAGTGAACAGGGAGAAGAATCACATGACCTTGATGAGGAATTAGTCAAGGTTGTACCAGATCCTAGTATTAAAGAAGAAAGTGGACACGAAGATAAAGAAGATGACATGGTCAATGAAACAGATGAGGTAATAGAGGAAACATCACAGGGTGAACTTGAGATTGTAGGGGACAGCGAAGAGACAAGAGAAGGAGCAGGAGATGACAATACTGACGATAGCTGTCAAATTATTCCTTTTGAAAATGAGCTAAATGATGATACAAATGGGTTCTCAGAAGAACTATTGGATGGGGGGAATAGACCACATAATAATATCATTTTGGAGTCATTGACAGAGTCTGAGAATGAGCAGACAGATGATGTAGATGATTTTCCTGAGAAAGAACATGTCAACAAAGAAGAAGAATTAGGTGACACACCACAACCTTCTGAGGCCATCGACACAGCTGCAGATGGAGAAGGAAGTAACTTATGTGACGATGGCCCAGCTGTAGACACTCAGGGTGAATTATTTTCAGAGGATGAAGTTGACGTAGCCGAGGTGACTCCTGAAGATGAGGAAATCGAGGTCAAGGAGCTTACAACAGACACTGCAGAAAACATGGCATCGACTGAGATAATTGTAGAGACAGAGGAGGATGACAGCAACCCCTATGTGCTGGAGGACAGCGTACAGTCCAGAAGTAGGAGTATGATCAGTACAGAGGACACAACTTACAGCAAGCACGAGGAAGAAGCCATCAGACCTCATTGCATAATGGAAGGATGCAGCCACGAAGGGGACAACCATTTACTTTGCATTGATAGAAAAAACATTGTCACAAGAACAAGATCTTACTCAGGAAAAATACCGGGCAATGTTCCCGAGACTGTGCCTGAAGAAACGGGAGCAGAGATGGACTCTCAGCCTTTAAGTAATGAATTGTTGATGAATACCAAGTGCGAAAAGCTGGAGTCCAAACATGCAGAGTTTATACGGGCTCTCCCCAGGAAACCAAATCGATTTATTCTGTACCCTCGATCTTACTCAGTTGAAGGCAGGGAAAATGCAGCCTCTATGTACATTGAGTCTGATGTCAGCTTCTCTCCATATATCATTAGTTCCTCTGGTAGCTTTTCACAGAGAAACCACCATACACACAGTGGAATGTCCACACCTACCTCCTTAGTGGACATTCCACCACCATTCGAGCTTGCCAGTATTACAAAAAAGCCAATTACCAAAAGCTCCCCTTCACTCTTGATTGAGAACGATTCTTCTGATAAATGCTTCAAAAAGAAGAAGTCCTCATTCAAACGCTTCCTCACCTTGAAGTTTAATAAGAAGAAGGAAAACAAGGTCCACATTGATGTCAATGTGTCCTCCTCTAGGTCATCTTCAGAGTCGAGCTACCACGGTCCATTCAGGCTCATGGACTTGGACAGAAGAAGTGTTGATAATTCTCCTCAGCTTCACAATCGTTCCGGGATGCACTGCCATCCGGATTCTCCTACTGCGATGCTCTTCTACAAGGACATGAAGAGGAAGGGAACATCTAAAGCCTTTAGCAGGAGTGTGGCCAGGGTGGAGTCCTTTGAGGATCGTTCCAGACCACCGTTCATGCCTTTGCCTTTAACCAAACCCAGGTCGATTTCTTTTCCCAACGCTGACATCTCTGATTATGAGAATATCCCAGCGATGAATTCCGATTATGAAAACATACAAATCCCACCTAGGAGACCAGCCAGAGCTGGGACGTTTACCGAGTTTTTTGAAGATCCCAGCAGAGCCTTGTCTTCTGCTAACGAGAACGATGGATATGTTGACATGAGCAGTTTCAATACCTTTGAAATAAAGCAACAGACACCTGAGCAAGAGGCTGAAAGGTATTGTATTATATACTCCTATTGATATACGTGATAATATGACTATCCAACTGCATAAAAACTGCATGTAATGTGAAATCGCCTAAGAAAATACATGTGTGTTGATATGTGTATATCAATGGTATGACGTGTTGCTGCAGGGGTCCAAGTGAAATGTAGCAGTGTTGGTATGGAAAATGTAATGGGAATTTAAGTGACTGGAATTTGATAGTTTTAAAATGAAAGCAGTAGAAGTGGCTTTAAGGCATACCACCATACACCCCCACTATGAGCCTGGTTCATTAAGGAAAGGAATGCAAAAAAATGAGTAACTCTGCCTTGGCAATATCATGTTGCAATGCAAGGGGTGCAAATTAGTTTATTCATTTTATACATAAGAAAATACTGACTCTTTTTTCATGTAGGACACAAATAATTAATAATAGCTTTATTTGTACACTGACATTTGAAGTTGATCTACAACATGTCCTACCCCAAATATAAATCTGTCCCCACATTTTACAAAAATCACGATAAATCATCATCATCATTTATTTAGATAGCGCCACCGATTCCGCAGCGCTGTACAGAGAACTCACTCACATCAGTCCCTGCCCTATTGGAGCTTACAGTCTAAATTCCCCAACACACACACACACAGACGCAGACAGAGAGAGAGACTAGGGTAAATTTTGATAGCAGACAATTAATCTACCAGTATGTTTTTGGAGTGTGGGAGAAAACCGGAGCACCCGGAGGAAACCCACGCAAACACAGGGAGAACATACAAACTTCACACAGATAGGGCCATGGTTGGGAATTGAACTCACGACCCCAGTGCTGTGAGGCAGAAGTGCTAACCACTAAGCCACCGTGATAATGATAATATAATGGAACGATATCGGGCAAATGTGAAAGTGTACACGCACTCACGCCCAGCAGTGTAGGCAGATATCTGTAAAGTGAGTCAGGATCTTTTCAGCAGATGGTTATGAGAGATGAAGATCACAGATCTGAAGGTAAATCGTGTAGGTGTGTACACAGGATTATCATGATCATCGGAATGTTGGTGAAATCGTTACAGAAATCACATCTGCAGTGAGATTGCAGCGGTGTGTACCCAGCTTTACAAGTATGAGCAACTTTGTCAAAAGCTCCAGTTTTGTTTGTGTTTTCCATGATTCCCTGGGGCCCCACCTATATATCACATGATTTACACTGCAATTTACAAGTATGACAGTCCAGCTATCACATATAATAGCTTCTTGAGTTTCTGTGATGCGGGTGCGATGTCTTGCAGCAATTAGCAGGCGCTGGGAGTGTTAGTTGCCCATTGTCTGAGTTACTCAGCCAGTGATTACTTTAGAAACAGAATAATTGCTGTGCCTTATGGGCTGTGCTGCAGCAGGAGAAGCTTAAACAGCTGACTAAGCTGACTACAACTTTCCCATGGGGTTTCCAGGCCGCATGTTCATAGAGTGACTGGATAATATCACATACAGTGTCACCCATTGTCTGCTGCGTTAGCTGTGGTGCAATGATTATCCCTGCGTAACACTGATTGGATAATGGCTGGTGATGTCATAGAGGAGGTGGAGCCAGATAGGTGGCTCCCCTCAGGAAACTCTTATTATATCCATATCTGGCTATAGCAGAGTGAGTTAGAGGAAGACATTTGGGGGTATATATTTACTAAACTGCAGGTTTGAAAATGTGTAGATGTTGCCTATAGCAACCAATCAGATTCTAGTTGTCATTTATGTAGTACATTCTACAAAATGACAGCTAGAATCTGATTGGTTGCTATAGGCAACATCTCCACTTTTTCAAACACGCAGTTTAGTAAATATACACCTTGGATTGTTTTCAGCATTGATGTCGATAAGACCTCTCCAGTGTTTCTTGTGGATTTGCACCTGTTGTGGTGAAAGTGACAATACTGGGAGTGGATTTCAGGCATGATGAGAGTTGTAGTTCAACAAAACCTGAAAAAGTTGGTTCCCTCTTTGTCTGTCCGCAATTAACAAAGTGCACACCCATATTCCACTTTTGGGAACTGCTGACATAAAATGGGTAATGCACCCAAATGCAGCAATGTAAATGCAAAATTCTGTCATTCGCGTCATTTTACAGCGGGGGCGGGGCCAAATCCTGCGATTCCCGGAGAATCGCGTCATTTTGGCCCTAATTCTGCCCACTTTACTGGGAAGTGGGCAGATGCGGGAGATTGCCACACTCTCCCAGGAGTCCGTGAGACCCACCCAAAATGCGGGAGTCTCCCGGACATTCCTGGAGAGTTGGCAAGTATGATTTATATTCTTCCATTAATGATCCTTTATTGTCTTTTAATGACTTTCCTAGACACATTTATAATCCTAACCTTCCCGTGTAATCTGGTAACAGAGGTGTTAAAACGCGATCTACACAGCAATCACTGAGGGACCAACGTTGTCCTAGTTTTGTCTACTCTTTAAAAAATTGAACAAAACAGAACTCATTTGAGCTTTATTTTCCAAAACTCAGCGGTTTTCGTTACAAGCAGTTGGACAGGCGGCAACAATAACGGTAATGGCATAAAACCACTCCGAGGAACAACAGCTTGGGGCCTGTCATTCAGCCCAAACTACAACTCTTCCTTTTCATTTTAACTTCTTATTTAATAGCTGTTTAATGGCGTTGCCCGGTGATTGTGCTTCTCTCGCTTCCTCCATTATGATGCACTAAGCTGTTAAGATCAATAACAATAAAAATGCACAATGTTTATAAATATCACGCGGCCGCGCTCGCCGCCGTGGCTGTTTTCTGCGTTTTTGCAATCGATTATTTTGTCTGTATAATTAAACATAAACTTGTACATAATTGTTTTATGTGCCACAAAATAAATCTGACTGGAGCTTCGTATGAAGTGCATCTGATGCCAACCCTAAAACACTTCGGTTTTGTACCAGCGCCGCTCGATAGAACACCCAACACATGGCAAAGTGGACCCCCGTCTCCGCCCTCAGGAGCGATCGCCGAAAACTTTGAGGCCTCAGTGTGCGGAGAAGTGGAAAAATCAGTAGATGGTGCACAGTGAATGTCACGTTACAAAAATTGTCCTATAATTTGTGTCACGATTCGGCACCTCCCCCAGTTACCCTGTGTGATTGCATGCCTTCCCCAGATCCCTACCGATATCCGAATGTATGCCCCTAGAATCCTAACTACAGGGGGTTTTATAGGTGTAAAACCTGCTAGGGTCTGATAGGCAAACCGAGGGGGGGGGGGGTTCTAGTGCCTGGAAACCCCCCTCCAATCTGGGGCACTGTATAATTGAGGTGGCTGGACCCTGCTCCCGCTTCACACAGCTCTGCTTGAAAAGGGAGAGCTGCGTGCCCCTAACAGTAGTGCACACAGCATTACCCATGTATATTATGGGGCTAGGAAGAGTTGGAGAGCAGCCAAGCACTGTCTAAAATTATAGCCACGCCCCCATGTATGCTGGTCACGCCCACTGGTGGCGTGGTGTGGAAACCCCCCTCTACAAATCCTGCGTTTGCCCCTGGGTCTCTCCCTGGTTCTGCATAGCAGTCTGTGAGATAAATAACTAAACATATAACCACCAACCATACAGTCTTTTGCAACACAGTCCCTATTTCTGCCAGTCTCGGGGGGTGTGGCCCATCTGGTTGGGCGTGGTTACTGGAAACCAGGAAGTGGCTTGGTGAATTAGGGCCATGGTCAATTTTGTCCTGATTATCCATTTGGGAAGTATTTAAACAAGTCAGTGTTGATAGGAAAGGAGGCGTCTGGATCTCTGACAAGTCTAAGGATCCTCTTTCTAAGTAATGTATAAAATGATGTGTTTACTTAGTGAGCAGTGACAAACAACATAAAAATAGGAGTAATATGAATTATGTACCAATCCCGATATATCAAACATGGCTCAGGGGAATCCCTTTAAGTGTAATATTATTTCCCATCTCTCCCTATTTGCAACGCGATAATCTTATCGTGGCTGGAAAAAGATCCTGTGCTTTTCCTGTTCTAAAGTTTACGGATGTAAATACTTTTTCAAGTGCCGTAAATAAGAGATGAAAATAGGTCGCTTTTCATGTGTCTCTAGGTCTGATCTATTTTGGGTGTGTCGCGCTGTTTGTTTTCATTTTTTTTTCTCCAAATTAACTGCGTTTGCCATTTGGAAGAGCTGCGACCAGGGTTCATGTAAAGGGAACCTCGCTGGCAGGACAAAACAACACCTTCCGTTCTGCTGGATTCAAATACATAGCAAAGGGCGTTTATAGAAAAACATTTGTTATTCTTTAGAAAATATTTATTGTGTAGATTTAAATATTGCTACATAAAACAAGGCAGCAACAATATCTGGAAGACAAATAAGAATGTTACCACTTCCAGCGACAATCTTGATACTATGTATCACTCAGTGTTCCATTGGAATCTTGTGAAATGTCACCTTAGTTTAAGATGCCAAACCCCACTCATACTTATAAATACAGTGTTGGGGGGGTTGTTGCATTAAGTAACTTATATTATAGCAACATGGTTTCTGTCTGGTTTCTCTGGTAACAGAGGTCGCTGTTCAGCATTAGGGTGGTCTGGGCGGCCCCCATCCACTTTACATTCCATTCTGTGTTACCTTCTCTACAGCTGTTAGCTCTGATTCAAGTAGGAGCTGATTGAACCGGGTTAGGGAGATTGGTAATGATGTCCCCGGGGAGAGAGCGATAGGGAGCATTCATTGTCCCTGGTCCACTTGTTAACGTTTGACATGTAGTAACAGGATACATTTTTACCTGTACATCATTTATTATCTCCTTGCTCCACTCGTGACAGTGAAAAAGAGGACTTTTGCTCTCAAATTAGGGCAGACACAAGAAGATCTGTTCACTACACTCATTACTTTCTCCTGCATGCAATGAATTGTTCTTGTCTGAATCTGTTCAATGTGCTTCAGTCCCACTGAAATCTATATTAAAAAAACTTAAAAGAATATATCTATTTATCCAATTCCATCCAAACAGCTTGGACCAGGGACTTATTTTTTCCTGAGCCAAACTGTTTGGATGGTTTGGCTGCGATAAAATTCCTAATAGCCAGCCCCAGCAGTACACAGCCCATTAAACCAGGGAACCCAAGAACATGAGATCATGGTGGTAACCCCCAAAGCCTGGTCATCACAGAGCTGGAATGTGTATGGCAGTGATTTCTAACCTGTGACACTCCAGGTGTTGTGAAACTACAAGCCCCAGCATGCTTTGCCGGTAGATAGCTAGCTGATAGCTGGCAAAGCATGCTGGGGCTTGTAGTTTTACAACACCTGGAGTGTCACAGGTTAGCCATCACTGGTGTATGGGAAGACAGGCAAACTAAAAAAAACAGCATGCCCCCCAATTAAATGCATTGGGGCTCTTCCTAGGCCCCCTAGGCTCTAAGTACAAGGTAATGAATAGGATCGGGATCCATGGAGTGACAGGGTAACATATAATATAGTATAAATAAGTGGATAATAAGCACAATAATTTTAAAATAAATAATACAAAATCTTCGTTCTTCTTTCCTTCGTAGCCCAATAGAAAATTCAACTTTTTTTATAGTCCCATGAGAAAAAAAGTATAAAAAGAAATCATAACCGCTGACGATAAACTGTTCACTAAGATCCAAGGTGTTGACTGGCTGCAGGGGGCGACCTAGACTTTTAGTTTGGGGGAGGGGTGATTTAGCATAGCCACGTCCCTCCCTCACTGTGATTGGTTGGCTGTCAATTCTTACAAGTGTTTTTATCTGTGACCAGTTTATAGCCTCTGTGCCCTTACAATACTATCGGGTTGGCTACAATAACATGTGTGTGTATATGTGTGTGTATATATATATATATATCATCATCATCATCACCATTTATTTATATAGTGCCACTGATTCCGCAGCGCTGTACAGAGAACTCATTCACATCAGTCCCTGCCCCATTGGAGCTTACAGTCTAAATTCCCTAATATACACACACAGACAAATAGACAGAGAGACAGAGACTATGGGCAATTTTAATAGCAGCCAATTAACCTACTAGTATGTTTTTGGAGTGTGGGAGGAAACCGGAGCACCCGGAGGAAACCCACGCAAACACGGGGAGAACATACAAACTCCACACAGATAAGGCCATGTTTGGGAATTGAACTTATGACCCCAGCGCTGTGAGGCAGAAGTGCTAACCACTAAGCCACCGGGCTATATATATATATATATACATACATACACACATGTGTGTGTGTATATATATATATATATATATATATATATATATATATATATATATATATATATATATATATATATATATATATATATATATATATATATATATATATACATATTATACAAGAAACAAATACATATGTATCCAAAGTAGGTTTCACTTTTAGTCCAGCCAGTATCTATAACTGGTAATAAACCCGTCGGGTTTAAAAAGTGGAGATGTTGGCTATAGCAACCAATCAGATTCTAGCTGTCATTTATTTAGCACATTCTACAGCTAGCATCTGATTGGTTGCTATAGGCATCATCTCCATTTTTCAAACCAATGGGAAACTCACAGCTTGATACATTTACCCCAAGGTCTTGTTTGTGTTTCTCCTCCACACTAACCCATCCATTGCACCTTGTATCTTCCTCCATCTGATGAAAAGATTGGCATTGGGACAACATGGGAATATTTTTAGCTTTGTTTGGGGGCAGGCACGTAGTCCCTCTTTCTCTACATCCTAAATACAGACGCTGTTCTTCTTATTTTGTGTGAGCTTCGCGTTTGGAATTACTAAGGGTGAATATACAAAATAATACCTAAAATATACCTAAAGTATATTATTGTGATCAAATTCGGTGCTCATGTCATGTTAGTGTTTTAATACCCACCTAGAGTAATCCTGATGATTATATATGGACAGGGGCAGCTTAACTATCGTGGGTACACTCGGCGCGGTGTCTACACCTCCTGTAGTTTTAGGGGGCCTGGCAATTTAAGGTCACCCCGACCTCCAACGCCCCAACTCTCCCTGTATGATGTATGCCACATCACAATTGCAAATGCCAAGACCGTTCAATGTCCGCTTGTATCCTTTACCCAAATGTCAAAGCAGATCTCAAAGGGGCACAATCATCTGGTCCAAGATTCCTCAGCTCCAGTAATCTCCCAACAGGCCAGGTTCAAGGATTTCTCTGGGAACAGGTTGGATAAATACTCACCTGTGCACGGTTATAGAAATCCTCATGCGGTACTAGAGTATAGGAGTAGAGAATGCGTGACCTAGTCCGGGCAGCAGGTTAATCCATCGTTAGAGGGTCATACTAATTAACGGGAACGTTGGCTCGTCCAATCATGCACAAATTAACTTGCTTGGACGTTATTGTTTGTGTTAATGTAACATAATTGTTTATTGCAGTCTTTACAAGAGGAGATTTCTATATGTTCTGCACATTGTGACAGTCAACAATTCACTTGATCTTAATGGATCAATTAGTGTTAATGAATGGTGAGATGTACTTAAGAGACAGTGACTTGTTTGGCTTTGTATATGTTCTATAGAACAACCTTTGCGTTGCATAATTGGGTGTGTTAATTAAGACTTCGTTAGTTTCCTGCTGGGTTAAAATAAAAATATATTGTTAGAAGCTTAAGCTGCTCATACACGAAGCGTTTTCTACGACCAATTATTTTGTTTTATCAGTACGCTGCATGTGTGCGGTAAAATAATAAGTATTCCTGATCGGATGTCAATTGGGACTGTATGAAAATTGCCTCAAATCGAAACACAACTCGCATGGAACTTGAGCGTATTCCCCCCATACTTACATCCAAGCGGATCTCGAGTGGATTTGAATCTGGGTTGAAGTACGCTCTGCCTAAACATTCCATATGTGCGCTAGACGGTCACATACCAAAATTTATAATCTATAACATAAATGAAAAACTCTTAACACTATAATTCATTAATAAAAATATGTATCTCAAATAAAAAAATAATAGTATTTATTTACATTAAGTAGATAAATCAGGATGTTCTTAGCAAGTTCCTTTATTACAAATAGTCAATATTTTTGTAACAGCTGATTATACAGGTGGAGTGTACTGCAGTGCACCATGGGTAAGCAGTAAGTGTAGAATACATGGTGTCCGACCTCTCAGGGCCCTTTCTCTCTCTCTCTCTCTGCCAGGAGGACCCCCGCCTGGGGGCGCCCCTGAGTCAAAGGGATTTGACTTTGGCTCTCTGCACGGTTCTCTCTCTCTCTCTCTCTCTGAGTGGCATCTCAATGCCATCTATCTCTGAGTGGCATCTCGATGCCATCTCTCTCTCTCTCTCTGAGTGGCGTCTCGGTGCCATCTCTCTCTCTGAGTGGCGTCTCGGTGCCATCTCTCTCTCTGAGTGGCGTCTTGGTGCCCTCTCTCTCTCTCTCTCTCTGAGTGGTGTCTCAGTGCTCTCTCTCTCTCTCTGAGTGGCGTCTTGGTGCCATCTCTCTCTCTGAGTGGCGTCTCGGTGCCATCTCTCTCTCTGAGTGGCGTCTTGGTGCTCTCTCTCTCTCTCTCTGAGTGGCGTCTCGGTGCCATCTCTCTCTCTCTCTGAGTGGCGACTCGGTGCCATCTCTCTCTCTGAGTGGCGTCTCGGTGCCATCTCTCTCTCTCTCTGAGTGGCGTCTCGGTGCCATCTCTCTCTCTCTCTGAGTGGCGTCTCGGTGCCATCTCTCTCTCTCTGAGTGGTGACTCGGTGCCATCTCTCTCTCTCTGAGTGGCGTCTCGGTGCCATCTCTCTCTCTCTGAGTGGCGTCTCGGAGCCATCTCTCTCTCTGAGTGGCATCTCGGTGCCATCTTTCTCTCTCTCTGAGTGGCGTCTTGGTGCCATCTCCCTCTCTCTCTCTCTGAGTGGCGTCTCGGTGCCATCTCTCTCTCTCTCTCTCTCTCTGAGTGGCGTCTCGGTGCCATCTCTCTCTCTCTCTCTCTGAGTGGTGTCTCGGTTCCCCCTCTCTCTCTCTGAGTGGCGTCTCGGTGCCATCTCTCTCTCTCTCTGAGTGGCGTCTTGGTGCCCTCTCTCTCTCTATCTCTCTCTCTCTGAGTGGCGTCTTGGTGCCATCTCTCTCTCCCTCTCTCTCTCTCTGAGTGGCGTCTCGGTGCCATCTCTCTCTCTCTCTCTGAGTGGTGTCTCGGTGCCATCTCTCTCTCTCTCTCTGAGTGGTGTCTCGGTTCCCCCTCTCTCTCTCTGAGTGGTGTCTCAGTGCTCTCTCTCTCTCTCTGAGTGGTGTCTCGGTGCTCTCTATCTCTCTCTCTGAGTGGCGTCTCGGTGCTCTCTCTCTCTCTCTCTCTCTCTCTCTCTGAGTGGCGTCTCGGTGCTCTCTATCTCTCTCTCTGAGTGGCGTCTTGGTGCCATCTCTCTCTCTCTGAGTGGTGTCTTGGTGCCATCTCTCTCTCTCTCTCTCTCTCTCTGAGTGGTGTCTCGGTGCTCTCTATCTCTCTCTCTGAGTGGCGTCTCGGTGCCATATCTCTCTCTCTCTCTCTCTGAGTGGCGTCTTGGTGCTCTCTATCTCTCTCTCTGAGTGGCGTCTTGGTGCCATCTCTCTCTCTCTGAGTGGTGTCTCGGTTCCCCCTCTCTCTCTCTGAGTGGTGTCTCAGTGCTCTATCTCTCTCTCTCTGAGTGGCGTCTCGGTGCTCTCTCTCTCTCTCTCTCTGAGTGGCGTCTTGGTGCCATCTCTCTCTCTCTTTCTGAGTGGCGTCTCGGTGCTCTCTCTCTCTCTCTCTGAGTGGCGTCTCGGTGCCATCTCTCTCTCTCTCTGAGTGGCGTCTTGGTGCCATCTCTCTCTCCCTCTCTCTCTCTCTCTGAGTGGCGTCTCGGTGCCATCTCTCTCTCTGAGTGGTGTCTCGGTGCCATATCTCTCTCTCTCTCTCTCTCTGAGTGGCGTCTCGGTGCCATCTCTCTCTCTCTCTCTGAGTGGTGTCTCGGTGCTCTCTCTCTCTCTCTGAGTGGCGTCTCGGTGCTCTCTCTCTCTCTCTCTCTCTCTGAGTGGTGTCTCGGTGCTCTCTATCTCTCTCTCTGAGTGGCGTCTCGGTGCCATCTCTCTCTCTCTCTCTCTCTGAGTGGCGTCTCGGTGCTCTCTATCTCTCTCTCTGAGTGGCGTCTTGGTGCCATCTCTCTCTCTCTGAGTGGTGTCTTGGTGCCATCTCTCTCTCTCTCTCTCTCTCTCTGAGTGGCGTCTCGGTGCCATCTCTCTCTCTCTGAGTGGCGTCTTGGTGCCATCTCTCTCTCTCTGAGTGGCGTCTCGGTGCCATCTCTCTCTCTCTGAGTGGCGTCTCGGTGCCATCTCTCTCTCTCTGAGTGGCGTCTCGGAGCCATCTCTCTCTCTGAGTGGCATCTCGGTGCCATCTTTCTCTCTCTCTGAGTGGCGTCTTGGTGCCATCTCCCTCTCTCTCTCTCTGAGTGGCGTCTCGGTGCCATCTCTCTCTCTCTCTCTGAGTGGCGTCTCGGTGCCATCTCTCTTTCTCTCTCTCTGAGTGGTGTCTCGGTTCCCCCTCTCTCTCTCTGAGTGGCGTCTCGGTGCCATCTCTCTCTCTCTCTGAGTGGCGTCTTGGTGCCCTCTCTCTCTCTATCTCTCTCTCTCTGAGTGGCGTCTTGGTGCCATCTCTCTCTCCCTCTCTCTCTCTCTGAGTGGCGTCTCGGTGCCATCTCTCTCTCTGAGTGGTGTCTCGGTGCCATCTCTCTCTCTCTCTGAGTGGCGTCTTGGTGCCATCTCTCTCTCTCTGAGTGGTGTCTCAGTGCTCTCTCTCTCTCTCTGAGTGGCGTCTCGGTGCCATCTCTCTCTCTCTGAGTGGCGTCTCGGAGCCATCTCTCTCTCTGAGTGGCATCTCGGTGCCATCTTTCTCTCTCTCTGAGTGGCGTCTTGGTGCCATCTCCCTCTCTCTCTCTCTGAGTGGCGTCTCGGTGCCATCTCTCTCTCTCTCTCTCTCTCTGAGTGGCGTCTCGGTGCCATCTCTCTCTCTCTCTCTCTGAGTGGTGTCTCGGTTCCCCCTCTCTCTCTCTGAGTGGCGTCTCGGTGCCATCTCTCTCTCTCTCTGAGTGGCGTCTTGGTGCCCTCTCTCTCTCTATCTCTCTCTCTCTGAGTGGCGTCTCGGTGCCATCTCTCTCTCTGAGTGGTGTCTCGGTGCCATCTCTCTTTCTCTCTCTGAGTGGTGTCTCGGTTCCCCGTCTCTCTCTCTGAGTGGTGTCTCAGTGCTCTCTCTCTCTCTCTGAGTGGTGTCTCGGTGCTCTCTATCTCTCTCTCTGAGTGGCGTCTCGGTGCTCTCTCTCTCTCTCTCTCTCTCTCTGAGTGGCGTCTCGGTGCTCTCTATCTCTCTCTCTGAGTGGCGTCTTGGTGCCATCTCTCTCTCTCTGAGTGGTGTCTCGGTGCTCTCTCTCTCTCTGAGTGGCGTCTCGGTGCCATCTCTCTCTCTCTCTGAGTGGCGTCTTGGTGCCATCTCTCTCTCTCTCTCTCTCTGAGTGGCGTCTCGGTGCTCTCTCTCTCTCTGAGTGGCGTCTCGGTGCCATCTCTCTCTCTCTCTCTCTGAGTGGCGTCTCGGTGCCATCTCTCTCTCTCTCTCTCTGAGTGGTGTCTCGGTTCCCCCTCTCTCTCTCTGAGTGGTGTCTCAGTGCTCTATCTCTCTCTCTCTGAGTGGCGTCTCGGTGCTCTCTCTCTCTCTCTCTGAGTGGCGTCTTGGTGCCATCTCTCTCTCTCTTTCTGAGTGGCGTCTCGGTGCTCTCTCTCTCTCTCTCTGAGTGGCGTCTCGGTGCCATCTCTCTCTCTCTCTGAGTGGCGTCTTGGTGCCATCTCTCTCTCCCTCTCTCTCTCTCTGAGTGGCGTCTTGGTGCCATCTCTCTCTCTCTCTCTCTCTCTCTCTGAGTGGCGTCTCGGTGCTCTCTCTCTCTCTGAGTGGTGTCTCGGTGCCATCTCTCTCTCTCTCTCTCTCTGAGTGGCGTCTCGGTGCCATCTCTCTCTCTCTCTCTCTGAGTGGCGTCTCGGTGCCATCTCTCTCTCTCTCTCTGAGTGGTGTCTCGGTGCTCTCTCTCTCTCTCTGAGTGGCGTCTCGGTGCTCTCTCTCTCTCTCTCTCTGAGTGGTGTCTCGGTGCTCTCTATCTCTCTCTCTGAGTGGCGTCTCGGTGCCATCTCTCTCTCTCTCTCTCTCTGAGTGGCGTCTCGGTGCTCTCTATCTCTCTCTCTGAGTGGCGTCTTGGTGCCATCTCTCTCTCTCTGAGTGGTGTCTTGGTGCCATCTCTCTCTCTCTCTCTCTCTGAGTGGTGTCTCGGTGCTCTCTCTCTCTCTCTGAGTGGCGTCTCGGTGCCATCTCTCTCTCTCTGAGTGGCGTCTTGGTGCCATCTCTCTCTCTCTGAGTGGTGTCTCGGTGCTCTCTCTCTCTCTCTGAGTGGCGTCTCGGTGCCATCTCTCTCTCTCTCTGAGTGGCGTCTTGGTGCCATCTCTCTCTCTCTCTCTCTCTCTGAGTGGCGTCTCGGTGCTCTCTCTCTCTCTCTGAGTGGCGTCTCGGTGCTCTCTCTCTCTCTCTGAGTGGCGTCTCGGTGCCATCTCTCTCTCTCTCTGAGTGGCGTCTTGGTGCCATCTCTCTCTCTCTCTCTCTGAGTGGCGTCTTGGTGCCATCTCTCTCTCTCTCTGAGTGGTGTCTCAGTGCTCTCTCTCTCTCTCTGAGTGGCGTCTCGGTGCCATCTCTCTCTGAGTGGCGTCTCAGTGCTCTCTCTCTCTCTCTCTCTCAGTGGCGTCTTGGTGCCATCTCTCTCTCTCTCTGAGTGGCGTCTCAGTGCTCTCTCTCTCTCTCTCTCTGAGTGGTGTCTCGGTGCTCTCTCTCTCTCTCTCTCAGTGGCGTCTCGGTGCCATCTCTCTCTCTCTCTCTCAGTGGCGTCTTGGTGCCATCTCTCTCTCTTTCTCTCTCTCTCTGAGTGGCGTCTTGGTGCCATCTCTCTCTGAGTGGCGTCTCGGTGCCATCTCTCTCTCTCTCTCTCAGTGGCGTCTTGGTGCCATCTCTCTCTCTCTCTGAGTGGCGTCTCAGTGCTCTCTCTCTCTCTCTCTGAGTGGTGTCTCTGTGCTCTCTCTCTCTCTCTCTGAGTGGTGTCTCGGTGCTCTCTCTCTCTCTCTCTGAGTGGCGTCTCGGTGCTCTCTATCTCTCTCTCTGAGTGGCGTCTTGGTGCCATCTCTCTCTCTCTCTCTCAGTGGCGTCTTGGTGCCATCTCTCTCTCTCTCTGAGTGGTGTCTCAGTGCTCTCTCTCTCTCTCTCTCTCTGAGTGGTGTCTCGGTGCCCTCTCTCTCTGAGTGGCGTCTCGGTGCCATCTCTCTCTCTCTCTCTCAGTGGCGTCTTGGTGCCATCTCTCTCTCTCTCTGAGTGGCGTCTTGGTGCCATCTCTCTCTCTCTCTGAGTGGCGTCTTGGTGCCATCTCTCTCTCTCTCTGAGTGGTGTCTTGGTGCCATCTCTCTCTCTCTGAGTGGTGTCTCAGTGCTCTCTCTCTCTCTCTCTCTGAGTGGCGTCTCGGTGCTCTCTCTCTCTCTCTCTGAGTGGCGTCTTGGTGCCATCTCTCTCTCTCTCTCTGAGTGGTGTCTCGGTGCCCTCTCTCTCTGAGTGGTGTCTCGGTGCCATCTCTCTCTCTCTCTCTCAGTGGCGTCTTGGTGCCATCTCTCTCTCTCTCTCTCTCTGAGTGGCGTCTTGGTGCCATCTCTCTCTCTCTGAGTGGTGACTCGGTGCCATCTCTCTCTCTCTGAGTGGCGTCTTGGTGCCATCTCTCTCTCTCTCTCTCAGTGGCGTCTTGGTGCCATCTCTCTCTCTCTCTCTCTCTCTCTCTCTCTCTGAGTGGCGTCTTGGTGCCATCTCTCTCTCTCTCTCTCTCTGAGTGGTGTCTCGGTGCCATCTCTCTCTCTCTCTCTCTCTGAGTGGCGTCTTGGTGCCATCTCTCTCTCTCTCTCTCTCTCTGAGTGGTGTCTCGGTGCCATCTCTCTCTCTCTGAGTGCTGAGTGGTGTCTCGGTGCCATCTCTCTCTCTCTCTCTCTCTCTGAGTGGTGTCTCGGTGCCATCTCTCTCTCTCTCTCTGAGTGGCGTCTTGGTGCCATCTCTCTCTCTCTCTCTGAGTGGTGTCTCGGTGCTCTTTCTCTCTCTCTGAGTGGTGTCTCGGTGCCATCTCTCTCTCTCTGAGTGGCGTCTCGGTGCCATCTCTCTCTCTCTCTCTCTCTCTCTCTCTCTGAGTGGCGTCTCGGTGCCATCTCTCTCTCTCTCTCTCTCTGAGTGGCGTCTTGGTGCCATCTCTCTCTCTCTCTGAGTGGTGTCTCGGTGCCCTGTCTTTGTCTCTGTCTCTGACTCTAGCACAGGTTACTGTCTGTCCGTGTGATTTAGATCAGACTGGCTGTAATAAGTCCCAGCCTCTGTACACAGGTAGTGAGGACAGGAGCAGAGTCTGGGTGTCCGGACAGCAGCTGATGGATGAAGTCATATTGAGCGCTGTGATTAATGTCCATGCTGAACATGCTCTCAGCTAAATAATGACCTGTTCGTGGCCTCGCAGCTCGTGTTCCTCTGGTTTCCGTTATGGACAATGATTGTGATGCTTAGAACTTTTTGTTTCTTAATGTATTACAGCGAGTTCTTCAGAAATAATTAACCCTGTGTCTGCCAGTGATCTATCAGTTCTTCTGTGATTATCATGCGACAGAAAACAACTATGGACTAGATTTACTAAGCTGCGGGTTTGAAAAAGTGGGGATGTTGCCTATAGCAAGTTACAACCAATCAGATTCTACCTATCATTTTGTAGAAGGTACTAAATAAATGAAAGCTAGAATCTGATTGGTTGCTATAGGCAACATCCCCACTTTTTCAAACCCGCAGCTTAGTAAATCTAGCCCTATGAGTTTGAATTGATCTTGAATAATGTCAGATGGTTATTTTACAATAATGTGATTTTCTAACCAGATATCTCTGACATTCTAGAGTGAGGAATGAGTGTGTCCTCACTTACACGTTACACTGACAGTGAGTCTAGTATGGCAGCCATTTACACATGGAAACCCTGGAAGATGTCTAAAGATTGTGTGTGTGTATCACACGTGTTGTGTGTGCTCTATAGTATGTTATAATACTAAATGAGTCATGTGACATAAGTGGGCAGGGCCAGAACGTAAAGTGACCGACGGATCCCCTGCCAGCCTTGCTGAGACTTTTAGTTCCACATCAGCTACAGAAACACAGGATGCCTAAGTCTGACATTTGTTTAGTTGGGCCAGCTCTTTGGACATGAATGTAACCCAACAAAAAAATTAAAGGCACAGGATCACCATAGTAAATTATCAAAATACCATGAAATTATCTGGTAATTTGGGCATTTAGCATGGTAATTTTTTGGAAAGGAAAGACTGTAGAACGTAGCTTTATTGTCTGACCATGTTATAGGCATTATACTGTAATCAGTGTCCATTTGATGCCATGGTGCTCTCTGGCAGTGCCAGACCTCATATTATCCAACTAGGCTCCAGCCTATGGCCCAGTGGCCACTGACGGGACCCTGAAAATAATCAGTTTTTATGTGTTTTTTTTAAAAGGGGGTGGAAGGGGGCCCAAACCAGTACCTTGTCCAGGGCCACATGGGGGTTTAATCAGGCTCTGGTTCCTGGTGTTGGCTAGTACAGGTCTGAATGGGCCCCATAACCAAACAGGGCAGAGTACGGGCCCCATTACCTACCCTAATTACTGTCTGGTAATCCCATGGAGTCTTAGGGGTAAAGTTATCAAGCTGCGGGTTTGAAAAAGTGGAGATGTTGCCTATGGCAACCAATCAGATTCTAGCTGTCATTTTGTAGAATGTACTAAATAAATGAAAGCTAGAACCTGATTGGTTGCTATGGGCAACACCTACACTCTTTAAAACCTGCAGCTTGTTAAATTTCCCCCCCTAGTCTTCTTTCTCTCTGACTTCTCTCTTGGGTTATACAAGTTATTTTTCAAGCGCCAGAAAAATTTAACTCTTTGCTGTGCTCCCTCGGGGAGGTGAAGGGGTTAAGGGGGCATTGTGCGACGGCCTTGGCTCGGAGCGGCCCTGGGTGTGCCGCCCGCCCCACGTCAGTCTCCTGTGGTTCATTGCCAGGTTATCTCTGGGGAGGAAAACGCTGCCTGTTTACAGGAAATGCAGCACAAGGGTCTGCGGCGCGGTGGGAAAGGCGTGTGCAGAAACAAGGACACTGATTGCTAGTAACCCATTCACCGCCAGGCCAACAGTGCAAGGGTTAAACACTGGCACTTAGTGAACTCTGCTTGCTTTTGGCTTATGGTGGACTGATAGGAGTGTGTCCTGAGGCTCCGGGATAAGGGACGTGAGCGTGATGTAAACTTTTCCAGTGTATAACGATGTACTGGGTCATACACTATGTATATTTATAAATCAGTTTTAAGTCCACATTGGTTTAGCATTATTTTACGTTATTCCACTTCATAACCTCTTGGTTTACGGCATTTAATGTTGACCCGTCACTCACGCCTGCTGGAAGTAGAGCCCCATGGTCAGCGGAAGTGAGTGTGTTTGACGCTTCGCCCTATGCATCGAAGGGTTAACCCTCTCCAGCAACCTGTTCAGCAAGCACGGCGACGGTACATGTGTCGCGGCGGTACTTCTCAGGATGGCGATGACGGATGAATATCGCTGCACACAAAGAGCTTCTTTGAATATAGCATTTTCTCTGTGTTGAGGGATTGTTGTTTTTTTTTACTTTTTTTAATCTATTTGTAATTTTTTTATTTTTAACTTTGTGGAACGGAAAAGGCCAAATCTGGGCTGTCCGTTCCACCGCACGTGCAGCCGGCTCACAAATTCGCCTGTCAGCATAGACTCTCCCAGTGAGCCCTGGCTCCCGGAGCCAGTTTAGTAGAAAGCAGCCGCTTCAGCGAGATTTTCTTGATAAATTACGTGGATAAGAGATTTTTTTTTTTTCACTGCTATATTTTTCAAAAATAGTCCCCTAGGATTGACGATAATGTAGCACCAATTTATTAGGATTTGGTGTAAAGACCAAGGTACAAACACTGGGTCTCATCTAAGAAGCACAAAACGCCCGTTTTTGGGCTGATTTGTCTAGGTTTCCAGCAAAGTGCGTTCGTTTGTAGAACAACATGGCGGCATTTGTGGAGCTGTAGAAGCTCTTGCATTGGCCAATGGGAGTACCAGCACCCCCAGTTTTGCAGAGCGATACATAAACAGCATTTCATTTTGCGGCATGAGAGTATCGAATTGCGATAAAGGTGCGAGGAAGGAAAATTTTTAAGGACTGTCTTCGCTTTGAACTGAGCTGGGGGAGATTGAGTCTCTTGCTTTACTATTAATGGGGCACATTTTGCACATTTCAGTGGTACTTCGGCATAGAAGCTCACTGCTAGGTGCACTTTCCCCCCCAAAAACGTTAAACTTACAAAAGTGCCACAGTCCAGTCGTCCCCTCACTCTCGTGGAATTATGATTGTTGACATCTAGCACCTTTCAAGTGAGGTCCTATGGATATAAACGCTGTGCTTCAGTGATGTCACTGGTTCCCAGCCAATCAGTAAGCTGGGTTCACATGAATACTGCTTCAGCCCAAAAAAATGTCTGCCTCCGCTGTGTATAATCAACAGGTCCACTTTAATAGACATTAGAGAGTGAAATAGAATGATAAAATGATGTAAAAAAAAATAAAATGTATAGGGCCACTAATTCATAGAAAAGCTATTAATAACATAATAGCCACCATTCTGTGACAGAACTTTAAATATTTAACATGGTGTTTGCTATAGAGCTGAATGCAAGCTATTGTTCTTTGTTATCAGCCAAGGTGGGTAAAAAAAACAACAAAAAGCTTACTGCAGTGTTATCAATGTATGGGCAGCACGGTGGCTCAGTGGTTAGCACTTCTGCCTTACGGCACTGGGGTCATGAGTTCGATTCCCGACCATGGCCTTATCTGTGTGGAGTTTGTATGTTCTTCCCGTATTTGCGTGGTTTTCCTCTGGGTGCTCTGGTTTCCTCCCACACTCCAAAAACATACTGGTAGGTTAATTGGCTTCTGACAAATGGACCTTAGTCTGTCTGTGTGTGTGTGTGTTAGGGAATTTAGACTGTAAGCTCCAATGGGGCAAGGACTGATGTGAGTGAGTTCTCTGTACAGCGCTGCGGGATTGGTGGCGCTATATAAATAGATGGGGATGATGCTTATTTTGTCCTGGATAAATATTGGGAGGTACGTATGTGCCCTATCAATTATTAGTGGCGCTATATAAATAAATGGTGATGATGATGAATTCATGTTAGCATTGCTGATCGGAGGTCTGCTGTGCGTAGAAAAATATCTCCCCCACTGTCAGAACATTATCCCTTAAAATATTCAGTTGCGATAATCTCCTGAAACCTTTACATATGTATCTGGTATCTTTATTGGTAATTCTTTTACAGAATCTAACTTGTATTTTAGGTTTGGTTGCCTTTTAAGAGGCTGTTACAGTGTGTAGATTTTAGAATCTGTATATTAATAGTACGACTTTTATGAGTAACTTATTTCTATAATGGCATTTTCTAAGCAGGGCAAATAATATACCAAATTAAAGGTCTTGGTCTGTGGATTTGCAGAAAAATATTAGAGCTGTAGTTGGTTGCATCGTTTTGGAGTTATTTCGCAAAGCGTCCGCCCACCAATGAACTACCATTGTCCTCTAGAAAAAGTGACAGTTTACAATACACCTGTGCACTTGCTGGGTGACCTGGAACATGTGACCTGCTGGGTGGTCTGGAAGTTGAGACAGTTAGTGAATTCTCCCAGTGCAGCTGCTGGGTGACCTGGAACTTGTGACTTGCTGGGTGGCTTGAAAACTGTGACAGTTATTTGCAGCCACATATATCAGTGCGTCTTGTGGGTACCATGCCCAGCAATGTAACTTCCATGGAAGAACTTATACATATATTGTAGTGTATAAAGAAATTCTTTAGTCCCTTTAATATAGTGATTGGTAATATAGTCATTTATTACTTATACTCCGTGTTTAAAATTTCTGCATGTAATGTAGTGTATAAAAAAGTTCTTGAATTCTGCTAATAAAGTAATTTAGTCATTACTTTTCACTTTAATTTAAGGCAGGTACCGCCGGGTTTCTCTAGTTTTTTTTATTAGTAGGGACTGAACTTATTAGCGGAAGGCCAGGTATGTTGTATAGCAATTTTTTTAAAGTTAAACTTTATTTGGCCTGGAAAAAAGAAATCTGGGAGTGATCCAAGGGACTTATAGTTTTGAACTAATAGTCCAGCATTTCCACTTATGTACTTCACTATAAATTATTTAATTACACACTAGAGCAAAATAATTCTATATTTGATTGTCCACGTGGGTGGGAGTGTTGGGGGAAGGGAGATGGCTAATGGGCAGCCCTCTGGGGGGAGTGGTCACAACCCCCATTGATATGTGGCCACACCCCCATTGAGATGTGGCCACACCCACTGGGTGATTCAAATTGCCAAGCCCTTCAGAAGCACTAGGCACTGGCTCGAAATATTACAGACACGCCCCCTTCCCGGAAATGTCCCAATACGAAAAATTCTAATATTGGGAGGTGCATTGTGTTCTTTGTATGGATTTCAGTGCAGAGCAGTCCCAACAATGACGTGGTTTAATGGCATTATTATGATGGTAATAATGTAATTATTTTGCAATATAAGTTCTCCTCTTCAACAAATATTACGTTATAAAGCCTAGAGAATAAGGATCTATAACAAGAATTGCATTTTTTTTTATAAAGGATTGTAATGCAGTTGTTCAGTATTGGGGGAAAAAAAAGTACATTTTCATGGTGATTTATGAAAGTACAAAAAAGCGTCTGTGAAACTGCTAAATTTCGAGTAACATTCCTAGACTCCCGGGAGAGAAAGTCACCCTCCCTATATTGACGTGACTCCAGTGGCCTTGCCCCCCGAACTTGCCACTTTGACTTCCCCCTCCCTGCAAAATAATTAGGTAAAGTCCTGTAAATGCATCCGCTTCACCCTTTGAATCTCATTTAAATATCGACCCCCAAAAAACAAAATCTGCACTTCAAGGTACATTCATGCACTAAGGCCGAAATCCACCCACCAGAAGATGCCACATTCTTCCCCATGCCCTACAAACAGGTGCGTTGGCACAGTGGGCTGCAGTGTTTGCTGGGCTGATGAGTCGGCTCCCTGGCAGGTTTTTACGTTTGTGTCGCGTGCGCTGTTTGGTGATCGCCCAGCTGCATTCAGCCCCCAAGCTACAATCTGGTCTCGCTCATCCGGATCATTACTACAAGCAGAAGAATTATCCTGGGATTAAACTGTCCGTGGAGACCTCCGGCTCCTCCGCCAGCGTTTTACTGGCTGGATCTTTAAAAGTCAGCGTTATCTGACACTTTACCGGACTGCTGGCGCATGAAGCATTAACCCCTCGCTGCACAGATACTCTAGTGATTACATATAACATGGGCTTTATCCCAGCGGGCCTATAATTAGTAAAGCATTCTATATGAAGTAGGAATAAATGTAATGGTCCTTTGTTTATTGTTATCATTCAGCCATTGATGAATAGAAGAGGGATTTGTACTCTTCATAAGAAGTGTCAGAGCAGTTTGAAGCAATGTAGCAAGTTATAGTAAGGATACCTATATGCATGATACAGTAAGCTACAATACACAGATATTGGGGGACACTGACCTCTCCCCTCCTCCTAATACACAGACATCAGGACACAGACCTCTCCTCTCGTCCTAATACACAGACATCAGGACACACTGATCTATCCCCTCCTCCTAATATACAGACATCAGGACACTGACCTCTCCCCTTTTCCTAATACACAGATATTAGGATACACTGACCTCTCCCTCCTAATACACAGACATCAGGGCACACTGACCTCTCCCCTCCTCCTTATACACAGACATCAGGACACACTGACCTCTCCTCTCCTCCTAATACACAGACATCAGGACACATTGACTTCTCCTCTCCTCCTAATACACAGACATCAGGACACTGACCTCTCCCCTCCTCCTAATACACACAGACATCAGGACACTGACCTCTCCCTTCCTCCTAATACACAGACATCAGGACACACTGACCTCTCCCCTCCTCCTAATACACAGACATCAGGACACTGACCTCTCCCCTCCTCCTAATACACAGACATCAGGACACTGACCTCTCCTCTCGTACTAATACACAGACATCAGGACACTGACCTCTCCCCTCCTCCTAATACACAGATATCAGGACACACTGACCTCTTCACTCCTCCTAATACACAGACATCAGGACACTGACCTCTCCTCTCGTCCTAATACACAGATATCAGGACACACTGACCTCTCCTCTCCTCCTAATACACAGACATCAGGACACACTGACCTCTCCCTTCCTCCTAATACACAGACATCAGGACACACTGACCTCTCCCTTCCTCCTAATACACAGACATCAGGACTAACTGACCTCTACCTTTCTCCTAATACACAGACATCAGGACACACTGACCTCTCCCTTCCTCCTAATACACAGACATCAGGACACACTGACCTCTCCCCTCCTAATACACAGACATCAGGACACTGACCTCTCCCTCCTCCTAATACACAGACATCAGGACACACTGTCCTCTCCCCTCCTCCTAATACACAGACATCAGGACACTGACCTCTCCCTCCTCCTAATACACAGACATCAGGACACACTGACCTCTCCCCTCCTCCTAATACACAGACATCAGGACACAGACCTCTCCCCTCCTCCTAATACACAGACATCAGGACACACTGACCTCCCCCTCCTAATACACAGACCTCACTCGGACTATATGCGATGCAGTAAATCAGTTCTAGCTCCGCTGACACAGAGACATATGGGCACTGTGTGTTTTAATTGGAAGGGGTTTTTCACAATACACATTTCTCTGTTTCTAAATCAGTTTGTGCCCCAGGGAGGCAATATCCTCTCTCCCCTCAATAATAACATTATAGATTGCAGCCCAGGATAGCAATAACCTCACACTGTGTGATTACCTTCCCTTTATCATTACTATTTATTTTCTTGTCTGTGGTGGCAGACTGCAGCACTCCTATAGAATTATTATCTACACTTGTGTGGCTATAATGTGTCTGAGACAAGGATTTAATTGTATCAACGCCGGTGGCGTCCGCTATGTCCTATTACGCTGCGTGTAATAATTATGTCACGTGACCCAGCTCTCTGTGTCGTACCCACACAGGCTAAATGTGGCATTGTCTTAACAACTTGTATTCTCAGTATGGCCTCTGTCTGTGGACTCTCATTGCTGTGATTTACTTCTCAAACTAAAATAGTTGCATTAATACCAACAAACTGCTCTCACTGTGGCTCAGTGAGATTGTACTGTATTCTCATTAAATTACCTGGTACAGCAAGGTAGTTTAATAAGATATCCTAATATTAATATCACTGCTTCACAGCACTGGGGTCTTGGATTTTATTCCCATCCCTTGTTTCTTATTCCGATCCCTTTATTTCATGTGTGATGTTTGTATGTTCTTCCCGTGTTCTTGAGAGATTCCTACAAGTGCTCCTGTTTCCTCCCACAATCCAACAACATATTTTTTCTGACCAAATCCCCCTTCTATCAATAAGATATTAGGTGTAGATTTATCAATCCTTCTAAAAAACAGAAAGTAGAGGTGTTGCCCATAGCAACCAATCAGATTCTAGCTATCAGGTTCTAGAATGTAGTAAAAAAATGATAGCTTGAATCTGATTGGTTGCTATGGGCAACATCTGTACTTTTCCTTTTTAGAATGTTTGATAAATCTACCCCTAAGACACTGACCCCTGACCTTCTGTTAGTTCTCGTACGTGTGCGTGTGGTAGAAAAATCAGACTGATGTATAGGAATATATATTGTCATTGCTATGCATGTAATAAAACCCTGACATAGTTGGATCTGGTAGTTAGATCTGGTTGGTGGTGGTCCAAATTGCACAGATCCCATTGTATGACAACCAAACCAAATGGCCAGATCACATGGAGTCATAGTAGTGTGGTTGGCTGGTGACAAAGCAGATTGTAGTTCCCAACTAAGTAGATTTACCATCAGGTTTTACAGCACGGTGGCTCAGTGGTTAGCACTTCTGCCTCATAGCACTGGGTTCATGAGTTCAATTCCCGACCATGACCTTATCTGTGTGGAGTTTGTATGTTTTCCCCCTGTTTGCGTGGTTTTCCTCCTGGGTGCTCCGGTTTCCTCCCACACTCCAAAAACATACTGGTAGGTTAATTGGCTGCTAGCAAAAAATTGACCCTAGTCTCTCTCTATCTGTCTGTGTGTATGTTAGTGAATATAGATTGTAAGCTCCTATTGGGCAGGGACTTATGTGAGTGAGTTCTCTGTATAGCGCTGCGGAATTAGTAGCGCTGTATAAATAGCTGATGATGATGGATCCATCCATCCAGTCTAGTGAGGCTCACTACCAATTTGTATTCCAAATTCAACATTTTAGAGGGGTTTCCAGGAGGATCAGTTATGGGATCCCTACCTCTCTGCTAGTCATGCGGAGAAACATTAAAAAAAATTAATTACTTCTTTAACAATCAGTGTATATATTGCAGTTTTGTTGTGTATTTTGACATTTCTATCTTCTATGTGCAGTGCCTATACTGAGCCGTACAAAGTCTGCCCCATCCCCATGAACAATGCAGAAGACATCACCTCCGATGAGGATCAGAGGACCTCTGAAGACGAGGAGACCACCAACGGTGGAAGCGGCGGGGTACAGAAGGTAATACGATACTTACATTAATGTCTGCTGTCGGTGTATGAAACTTATACGGCATAATAGAATATAAATTGTTCACCAGACTTTTGTGAATAGTTTAAAGATTACTCGTCAATGTACCTTGTAAGTGCAGTGCGCTACACATATCACTATTCTTCCATTGTGTTGTATTGCTATTAATGACACTTCTTCTACTAATATAATACTGTAGATAACGACTACAAACTTGTGCTTTAGTCACAGAATTTTAAGGAACATCTAATATCCAGGGAATCTATAGTATATTAATGACCATTATCAATAGACCTTCACTTCTTATATCACCCTAGAATCAGAAACTCGTGGGCAGCAATGATACTGTATCCCACATAAAGTGCAACCCCCGCAAGCCTAGAATTTGCTTTCCAACAGTCCTGATTTTTGGAGGCCAGAGAAGGTGTGACCTATTGGAATGGGAAGAGGTATCAATGTAAACTTGCTTGATACCGTTAGGGCAGATTGGAGGCCTAGCCTAGTTTGTCTCGCTTTTTGAACCTCCAGTGTTATAAGGTTTTGCAGGTTTATCTTATATTTATATTTAAGTTCTTTATTTGCTATTAGTGAGTGTGTGACAGAATAACATATATTTATAGCATATTTACTTGTAATACCATGGACAGCGCCGGTTCTCAATACTGTCCTATCTATATCTTCATAACAGATGAGCAAAATTTTGAAAACGTTCCCTAAAATATAATTGATGGAATTTGGCGTTAAATATTATTAGCCGGACTAGAATCAATTCAACCTATTATAGCCTATGAAGTCCACAAAATCTGATTATACAGAGTGCTAACGGTGAAATTGGAGGATTATGTTGCCAAAATTTCAGACATCTGCAAAATGACCGTTTCTCCTCCTGCAATTTTGCATAAGATTTTGGCACTCGCTGGACCTCTCAGTTAATCATACACAGGAAGATTGATAGTAAATTGTAACCCAGAGTCTTTGGTGCTTTGGAACTTGCAGTCTCTCAGCTATTACTGATATCTCAGTAATTTGGAGACGTTATTATCAGTTAGATCCCTTTGTGCCCGTCTGATACTTCTTCCATCATTCAGAATTCTCCGCTGGAGTTTCTTCCTTTACAGACGCGCTTTCATTATCTATGCCCCCCCCCCCCCCTCATCCCTTACTCTGCATATCTCTTCTTCTGTACTGCAGCTGTGTCACCCTCCCCCCCCCCCTCCTTTCCGCAGCATCTTCTTCCTGCTCCGCAGTAAACAGAGAGACTTTCATTGATGGGAATGCCTCCTATGACTGGCACTTGGCCACACTGAAGCATTATTCTGCTCCTGCGCTATGTCAGTTATAATTGTGTTTGGCTCTGCACGTTGCTGAGTCCTGAGCGAGTTAGAACTCTCTATCTGCCATGACCTGTTTGTGTGGCGCAGAAGTCTGTAACTCTTTAATTGCCGGTGGGGGATCTGGTAGAGTTTGGAGGAAGTACAATGCAAACTGGGCACAGGGACAGGGTGGATCATTTATCAACTGGAAAAAAAATGCACCCATGCAGAACTTTTTAGGGCGCACAGTTGAGCAGATTTGTTCCCCTAGCGTATAATATGTGCATTATTGGGGCAGCACGGTGGCTAAGTGGTTAGCACTTCTGCCTTACAGCACTGGGGTCATGAGTTCAATTCCCGACCATGGCCTTATCTGTGTGGAGTTTGTATGTTCTCCCCGTATTTGCGTGGGTTTCCTATGGGTGCTCCGGTTTCCTCCCACATGCCAAAACATACTGGTAGTTGGCTGCTATCAAATTGACCCCAGTCTGTCTGTGTATGTTAGGGAATTTAGATTGTAAGCTCCTATGGGGCAGGGACTGATGTAAGCGAGTTATCTGTACAGCGCTGCAGAATTAGTGGCGCTATATAAATAAATGGGGATGATGATGATGATTATTTAAATATCCCGTCCCGCAAAAAAGGTAGTCTTCCGTTAAGCGCTGTCCATGTGCACCTAGACCACATTTGGCCAGGAGTATCCAATCTACCCAGCCCCTCCTATCAGACGATCAATACTTCTGCACCCCACAAAGCTGTTGCAGACACAAAAACTGATTGATTAGCACAAAAATAGGCACACGGCACAAAACGTCATTTGTGATGCAGATCGGTGTTTATTCCAGCTTGGTATATGACGCTTAGTTTGTCCTTCAACCTCTACAGCTCCTGTTTCTTCAGTTTTCAGACTTCATAACTTACAACCTACTGGGAGAGATTGTGTGACTTCTGTCTAGCGGTCTCTCCATGTCCAGCCATGAATAATAGATACGCTCTATCACACCTACTTATACCAAGCAGTGACCCATCCTTCACCGGCTGTCACAATGTTATTACATTACAGCCACAGAGTCAGCACTCTGAGGGCTCTTTGGAGAAGCTGTTACCCTGCGGGTTAATGTACAATACTTCTTCTTGTGCTGGGGAAATATATATATATATTAGGATAAAAGCGATAGTACACATTGCTCAATGCTGTCAGACCCGCTCAGTTGTACATCAGTAGTGTGAAAACTGAGACTCACATTGCACTTTATGGGTCTGATTAATCACAGCACATATCTGCCGATTTTGAGCGTTGTCCGCAAAATCACTCTGCGCGTGCCCAGAACGGGCGAGAAGTCTGTGGGCGCCGCCCTGTCTGGTGTGTGTACGCAAAGGACACTCACTGCAGCCTACGATTTCTGGGAGCAAACAGGGCGGGGAAAGGGGCGTTTTGCCGTAGTGAATTTACATTAGGGGCGTGCCGAACTCCGGCGCACGCAGCCACGTCTGAAAGTTACTTGTTTTTCTGCCGTATCTCTTGCTCCAGCTACAGGGCTAGTCTAAGTCCTGAGCAGTAGTGATGACAGTCTCATATGCATGTTATAACGAACGTGTTTGCAATCACAATCTCTGTAAAATGTATTTTATGTTCAGTAGACATTAGCAATATTATAATAAATGTATTTCATGGGAATTAAAAAAAAAAACACTTTTTTTTTTTTTAACAGTTTTATCTCTAATGCCTACTATTATTAACAGGTAACATTAATTCAATATTTTTTTCGTTTTCTGTGCATTCTTTTGCGAATTTATATTCCACATCGGTATTGGACGTATTCTGCAGGGTATTGTGTAGTAGAGGAGAGCAGACCTAGACCTGAATTCATCAGCGCACGTATTTAGAGATCTGTGCATTGATGAATCAGACCTAATATGTGTCCACATATAATAAGTATATATGCTCTTTTATATTTAGTGTATTGCCACTAGGATGCTCTCAGTGTTGTAAGTTGGTCATTAGAATGTTCCCTGTATTGAGTATTGTTCTCTAGAATGCTTTCTGTATGTATTCCCTATAGAATACACTTGTGTTGTATGTTGGTCATTAGAATGCTTTCTGTTTTTTTTATAAGGGTCACTTGGATGCTCTCAGTGTTGTCTATCGGTCACTAGAATGCTCCCAGTGTTATATATCGGTCACTAGAATGCTCTCAGTGTTAGATATCGGTCACTAGAATGTTCTCAGTGTTGTATATCGGTCACTAGAATGCCCTCAGTGTTATATATCGGTCGCTATAATGCTCTCAGTGTTATATATATCGGTCACTAGAATGCTCTCAGTGTTGTCTATCGGTCGCTAGAATGCTCTCAGTGTTGTCTGTCGGCCACTAGAATGCTCTCAGTGTTGTCTATCGGTCGCTAGAACTCTCTCAGTGTTGTCTATCGCCTGCTAGAATGCTCTCAGTGTTGTATATCGGTCACTAGAATGCTCTCAGTGTTATATGTCGGTCACTAGAATGCTCTCAGTGTTGTATATCGGTCACTAGAATGCTCTCAGTGTTGTATGTCGGTCACTAGAATGCTCTCAGTGTTGTATATCAGTCAGTAGGATTCTCTCTGTATTTGATCTTAGTTTGTATATACTGGCAGACACACTGTTTATAGATGATAGGCCCCTGTAAGTTTGGCCTATGTGACCTTCACACAAGTCCCGCTTACAATAAAATATCTTAAGTGTGTCTTTTGTTTTTCATGTTTATATTTGGTTTATCACAGAATTGATTGTGTACATAATAATACCCATGGCTCGTTGAATCGCTTTCGTGCCCCATCTTAGACAAGCAAAAGCTGGATGTTGTGCACTTGGAGTCATTTTAATGCTGCAACAATTAATTTGTAACACAGTGGTCCTGAGTCATTAAGGAGAGCAAAGCCTAATAAAGGAGTAACTTTGCACCTGGGCAAAACCATGTTGCATTGGAGGGGGAGGTAAAGTTAAAATGTGGGGACAGATTTATAGTTGGGTAGGACATGTCCTAGATCAACTTTACATTTCAGTGTACAAATAAGCTATCAAGTATTTGTGTGTTAGATGAAAAAACAGCCAGTTTTTAACATAGGTGCAAAATAATAAACTAATTTGCACCCCTTGTGTTGTAACATGGTTTGTCCCGGAGAAATCTGGCTCTTTTTTTGCTTTGCTCTCCTTAGTGACTCAGGCCCAGAGGGATCTCTCTTTTTTATTCCCTCACAACGTGTACTTTAAATTGTAAGCTCATATGCCTAGCGACTCCTATGCCCCATGTAACGTCACTGATTGCAAAGGGTCGCGGACGTCAGGGACACCTTTTAGATACCGATTAACAATAGTAACAGGTAAAATCCAGCAAGGAAAGGGTTTCTGCCGCGCTCTATTTTTAATATCTTGTTGCAGTTCCCCGCCCCTCCTGTCTCAAGCTGATAAACAGAAATATCCTCCTGACCCGCTCCCCCCTTCCCATCGCCCATACATCATACCGTGGCCCCCACCCCCGGCCACGGCCCTCTGCAAGGTTGTAAATAGTGCAGTCATAACACAGACAATGGGCGGAATGTAAAGAAATGTTTCTCACCCACTCAGGGCGTCAATTCCTCCGTGACTGTTTGTAAATATGAAACGAATGAAAAGGACTGAAAAATAACATGGACGACAATGTCCCATCCTTCAGTTTCTGTTCATGTAACCAGTGCATCTCCTTAGACACGTGTTGGTCCTTCTTGCAGCTCTTCATGTTTATGTAGCAGTCCCTACTTTCTGGGGGGCAGTCCCGGTCTCAGGAAAAAGTGCAGAATATAACTTTGTAGTTACTGGTTGTATAAATGCTGCTTTTGTATGGACGGTGTTGAGGCACAATATTTGTGCCCACTGTATACATTTAATTTGCACAGAGGCCCCTCGCCCCTCGCCCATGGACACTAAGATCACTATGGGGTTTTTTTTTTTTTACTTGGTGTGTCTGTGTGTAAGCTGGAAACTGATAGGAGCTAGAACCAACCTGTCCTTAATTACTGCATCAAGGACATTTAGTTAAAAGCCAACCGCTAAAATATGTTTCTAAGAGGAGATCTGATGAGTGGATTCAGGGGCAAACGCAGGATTTGTAGAGGGGGGTTTCCACACCACGACACCAGTGGGCGTGACCAGCATGCATGGGGGCGTGGCTATAATATTAGACAGTGCTTGGCTGCTCTCCAACTCTTCCCATCCCCATAATATACATGGGCAATGCTGCGTGCACTACTGTTAGGTGCACGCAGCTCTCTCTTTTCAAGCAGAGCTGTGTGAGGCGGGGGAAGGGTCTAGCCACCTCAATTATACAGTGCCCCAGGTTGGAGGGGGGTTTCCAGGCACTAGGGAAACCCCCCTCAGTTTGCCTATGGGATTTGTCTGTTAGAGACATTTGTACCTGATGCCCTGCATCAGCCTTCTTTATATAAACTTCCACTATATGGTCCCTGATATCGTGTCACTGGTAACTCATTCGTCACTGAGAACCTTTATTCAGACTGAGATCATTCACGTCATGAATAAGTGCATTGCTGTCACTGGATTTAGAGGTCGGCGTCTAACAAAAGACAAGGGCCATATTTAATAAGACGGTTCACCGCTCTTTAATGTGATGTAAGCCGTAGCATGCAATCAGATTGTAGCTGCCATTAGCCAATCACAGTTTTTGCATATTGCAGCATATTTTTTAAATACGTCCCCTTGGACGTGATGGAGAGTGAAAGTTTTTGCAATTAAATATAGAGGAAAATAGAACTAAGTGATTGGGAAAGATGGGTGAAATGTCTGAATTTCTAGTTGTAACAGTGTATTTCCACAGCGGAAGGCATTTCATTATTCTACTTTTATATTAGACGTCATTGAAATTCTTAAATCTAATTTAATTCGCAGTTAAATCCGCACGTAGAGCGTGAAGCTGACAGCCCATCGCAGCTCCGCTGCAAGAGTTATTATGGATGCTGTCAGAAGCACGGGGTATTTCCTCTGCAGCGATGCCATTAAGTTCTACAAATAGGCAACGCCTGGCTTGGGCTGAGCATCACGTGACTTGCCGGGCACTGGAAGCTGAGTGCTAGGATATATCAATCAAAGTATTATCTCATGTGTACAAACAGTGGAAGCAGGGCCTCCCCCCAGACCTTGGCACAAGCATCACTGGGGATATGAGGACGTGCAGAGAGCCCTGTGTGCACCTCATTACTACCCCAGTGCAATGCCAGCCTGGCGGTGCTGAGCTCACTTCTGGTATGAAGTGTGTGAGAAGGGAAGTCCAGGCCCCAGACCAGTAATAAATGACCTTTCGGGGGCTATGGTTGCTCGGCATGCTGTCTACGGACATGACACCTAAAGGATTCACTCAACTAATGGCATTTTAGTTCTCCACTGTTGTCCTGTGTTTAAAGAGAAGCTGTCATGTAGGGTTACATTTAACATAATAATTAGTGAGAGTTAATCATTTGTCTGTTATAAAATACTTGGCTTCCCTTTTCCCAACAGAGATGAGAGTGGGGCACGAGAGGCTTAAATAGCCTTCCCCAAATTTTACTATGTGGCCCAGAGATGAAATTCCACCCCTGGGTTTTAGCCGGGGTGTCTCTTCAAGGAAAGAGCCATCTATTCCAACCAATATCCTACCGATTAAAGGTTTTGATGAAGGACTTGAGGAAGGTCTCGATGAAGGTCTTGAGAAAGATTTCGATGAAGGTCTTGAGAAAGATTTCGTTGAAGGTCTTGAGAAACATTTCGATGAAGGTCTTGAGAAAGATTTCGATGAAGGTCTTGAGAAAGATTTCGATGAAGGTCTTGAGAAAGATTTCGATGAAGGTCTTGAGAAAGATTTCGATGAAGGTCTTGAGAAAGATTTCGATGAAGGTCTTGAGAAAGATTTCGATGAAGGTCTTGAGAAAGATTTCGATGAAGGTCTTGAGAAAGACTTCGATGAAGGTCTTAATGAAGATATCAATGAATATCTTGATGAAGGTCTTGAGAAAGGTCTTGATGAAGCTATTGATGAATATCTTGATGAAGGTCTTGATGAAGCTCTTGCTGAAGCTCTTGAGAAAGGACTTAAGAAAGGTCTTGATGAAGGTCTTGAGAAATTTCTTAATAAAGGTCTTGACAAAGGTCCTTGTGATGACCGAACCATTGAAATAACTCTTGTAACATGTAATAAATTTTGAAGTACATGGACTGAAGAGTCTTGTGAGTGCCGTTGCTTTCCGTAAATTACATGTATATACGACTAGTAATTTAGTTCTAATAGTGGAACCGGGAGCTCAAACTGAGCATGCTCAGTAGAGTACAGCAGAGGTTCGAGAGTGTTACCCGCATTCCTCTTATCTGCCGCCGCAATAAAATAATGATAATGCACAGCGATATGTGTAACGTACTAAATTGGCCCCTAAGACAAGGGGGCCACCAATCCCGTACAAATACAGAAGGAATTTAATAATATGTTCTTTCTGTACAGTTTTGACTGAGGGTACTGTACAGTTACATTGCCTATTCTTAGTTTGTTTGATTTTTTAAATCATAAAACCACAGATTTATTGTTTGCATTCTGGAAAGAAATTAAATTTGCAGTCCATACAAAAAGTCGTATAATCTGTCACTTCCCCAATAAAGGACAGTGTTGTCTGTGACTGGCCTATAAATCTCACAGACGTACCTTCTGGATGTGGTTGTGATTTTTGTAATGGATTAAGAACGTGTTGGTTTTTTACAAGGACAGACATAATGCAGACATGATATATAATGCACATTCATCACTACATTATTTTACGCACACTTTTCTAAATTTATCCAAATCAGCTAAATATATGAGATATTGTTTGATTTGTGATTCTATATCAGGAGAGCTGCAGAACTTTTAGATTCTGTATCTCTTATATGGAAAGTTTAATTAGCGAGTTCCTTAAATCGTCATGAAAAAAGTAAATATTTGCGGTGATGGACGCAGACATGATCCTCAATTGTATCTTTCTATAGCTACAATAAGCAATTTGTATTTTTAAGTATGATTTATTTATTACATGTCAAACATTAACAATAAAAAGTAAAACAAATACACATTTGTACAACCGTGTTTATACTTAAAAGTATAACATGAAATATATAAAGTGAGTATTGTCTTATAGAAACAGGGAAAGGTAACGGGGTATATGGACGGAAGGATAGTGAGTTAGTAACGGTGATAGAGACATGTCGCTGGGTGGAAGTTATAGTCCTTTACAGCATAGGCAAACCGAGGGGGGGGGGGTTTCCTAGTGCCTGGAAACCCCCTCCAAACCTGTATATTTGAGGTGGCTGGACACTGCTCCCGTTTCACACAACTCTGCTTGAAAAGGGAGAGCTGCGTAGTGCATGCAGCATTGCCCATGTATATTATGGGGATAGAAAGAGTTGGAGAGCAGCCAAGCACTGACTAACATTATAGCTACGCCCCTATGCATACTGGACACGCCCACTGGCGGCGTGGTGTGGAAACCCCCCTCTACAAATCCTGCGTTTGCCCCTCCACAGGGTGGGAGCAAGAGGGCCTTAAATCAAAGATCAGAGACGGAGTAAGAATGCAATTGAAAGTGAATTTAATTTATATTAGAGGCAAATTATGGTTTTGGTGGGAGAGGATATGTGGAAGGAAGTAAGTGTCCGTTTCTCCAGACATTAGCCACCCAAGAAGCCATGTGACTGTGAATTCTGTAAATTTATCCTGGGCTGAGGTGATCAGATCTTCCTTGTCTATGTAGAAATCTATTCTGCTGAACCATTCTACCATTAAGTTTAGCAGACTGACAAAATACCCTCCATGTCTGAATGACTACTCACTACACTATCTGTTACTATCTCTTTCCTGATGGTTGCCACCTTGTAATAATCTTGCACCAGTGTGAGACTGAGCATTGTGAATCTGATTTTCAGGCTTGCAGTCTTCTAGGTAACAAAATATGTTCTGTGGATGTCCTGTAAGTGGAGAGCCTTGTACGTATTGTTTTACTTATCTTGTGTCATTTTATGTAACACACCCATTTCTCTGTGCTTTATTGTAATGAATAACGTTAACTGTGAACATTCTAATTCTGGTTTATTCCTGTCTGCTCTCTTGTTTAGAAGGATGGACCGATGAGAGCTTTGAATATCGTGGAAGATCTGGTCACCTCAGAGAAAGCGTAAGTATATACAGTCACTAGTACACTGCTGGTAGGATATATACAGTATGTTCTGGTAATTAACGGTGGAGTAGATCATCCGACTATGGTCAGACATATATTATGTTCTACCATTATCCAATGCAGTGCAGGATAGCGATAGAAGATAGCCCCTGGATATACACACGTACACTGTATATTGTCCATACATTAATGCCTATTTAGGATTATTCAGAGAAATGAAAGGTTTTCTATTACTGCAATAGGATATCTTGACTCAACGCATTTCACCAATAAAATGTCAAAATATGAGTAATACCTTTGCACCGTACCGTACAAATTCTTCTTAAATAAGATTCCCCGCACTCTACTTCGTGGGAAGCTCTAACTCCCATTCATAAATTGTCCACATATATTTTATATAGTAACTACACACTTATATACGCACATATATTATATACATGTATTATATATGTTTGAACACAGACACCCGTAAATATATATATACTTATAAATATATCTAAATATATATATATAACAGTTTCCTACTATATCTGTCTATAATGCTGCTAGCCTCATGTCACTAAGCATTAAATAGTATCTGTCAAAACATATTATCATTATAAAGTCTAATTGTTCTGCTCACAGAATTGTCTGCCTCCGCGTTGTGTAAGTAACACATTAATACTCACAGAATAAAGAAAAGTTAGCTGCACATCTGAGATATAATTTGTGCAAACACCTTGTATAAATCTAAGCGTTGTACCCCCGTTATGTCTACCTAAGCCGCTAAAGACATTGTTCCGCTTCAGACAATAGATATTTTCTCTCGCTCAGGATAATGAATGCAAATTATTCAGTACTGAATAAAAAAGCCATATGTTTTACTGAACATTCACAGAAGGAGTGTGAAAATAAATACCAGTTATAGATTGTATCATCTCCCTTTGAAACAAAGGGCTAACTTATTATCGCATGTAGTGTTCTAGGTACTAATAATGTGTTTTTTTCCAGATACGTGGAAATGTTGAGACGTCTATACACCGTAAGTGAACATTAATTATTATACTGTTGCATGCTACAACCGTCTTGTAAATATTTTGAATGCACCAATTACAGGGTAGGGATGGTAATAGGGGCAGGAGAGCTATCCTCCAAATCCCTCCGCTGTCCAGTCTTGTTTTCACAGATGAGAGCTGTCATTGAGTGACTGACAGTCCTTCCTACAGTGCTGTGCAGTCAACTCCGCAGTCTCTGTGTATCCAGTCTGTGCGGCTTTGTCTATAAAATGCATTATATTGTGATCTGTTGTATCAAAGCTTTTACTGCAGAAGAGGACATAGTACAGGTGATGGACTGTCATGACTAGGACCCTCTGCATTCCTTCCATAACACAGGGGTGGATGATCATCATCATCATCATTTATTTATTTATATAGCACCACTAATTCCGCAGCGCTGAACAGAGAACCCATTCACATCAGTCCCTGCCCCATTGGGGCTTACAGTCTAAATTCCCTAATATAGACATGTATAAGTCCACTGCCAATCAGTTACCTGGCCCCTGGAATGTTACCAGCCCTGATATAACAGCGTATTTATTATAAGGTGTAGCTGACTCTGCGATACCATTGGCTGCTTGTCTCTCCGTTACCTGACACCACCTGACTACAACCAAACCAATCCCATCTCGGCATTGAAGATTGAGGTCTCCTTTGTTGTCTGTCAGTGACACTCAGCGAAGAGGATACATTTCCTCCATGGTCTTGTTTGTTACATTGTAACAGGAGGAGGAAATGAAAGGAAAATGGAAGTGATGGTTCTAACAATACACAGGGGAGGGGGACAGATAAATAATGGATGTTAAAACACGGTTCACAAACAGCTTTAATGTGCCTGAAACTGAGAGTGCTAAACACACTCTGACAATGCATAATTTAAGACACAGTTACACAAATTGCAGCGTTTCTCACAGCTCAGCGTTGTCACTGGACAGAGTGACGGACGGGCTGCGGTGTCCCTGGAGAGACCGCCGTATATTGTGCTGGTGGCTTGGGGGAGATAAGAGAGATCTATGTGAATGGTTGCAGGTCATTTTAAGAGAAGGCGGTATATACCCTCTGTCCTGCAGATAGGGATAAGGAAGATCGATGGGGTCATATACAGAGGCAAATGTTGTTTCTCAGAAATAATGTCAGTGGGATGTTTCTGTTCTCCAAAGTAGAACAATGAAGCCCCTGGGACCCCTGTGATGACCGGAGCCTCAACCGAGCCATTATCCTCTCCATATCCAGCGCTAGAGCTGGGTACACACCTAGGTGATCTTACTTTAAATGCGATTTCTGTAATGATTTCAGGGGCAAACGCAGGATTTGTAGAGAGGGGTTTCCACACCACGCCGCCAGTGGGCGTGACCAGCATACATGGGGGGCGTGGCTATATTATTAGACAGTGCTTGGCTGCTCTCCAACTCTTCCTATCCCCATAATATACATGGGTAATGCTGCGTGGACTACTGTTAGGTGCACGCAGCTCTCCCTTTTCCAGCAGAGCCGTGTGAAGCGGGAGCAGGGTCCAGTCACCTCAATTATACAGTGGTCCAGACTTGGATGGGGGGTTTCCAGGCACTAGGAACCCCCCCTCCCCCTCCCCGGTTTGCCTATGGATTTTATCAAGGGATTTACATAGAAGAGAGTATAGTACGACCTAGAGAAGATTCTTAGACCCCCTACGCTAAAATTATTGTATTTAAACAAATATTGTTTGTAGTAACAACAGTTAAATAAAAAATGAGTAAAACAAACAAATTGGTGTAAGTAACCAAAAAAACATACACAAACACTTTTATATATAGTTATATATAATATTAAAATATTACTCTAAATAAAGTGCACATATTATATATCACTGTAAACTTTACAAGTCAGAGAATACATTAAGCAATATATTTGTAAGATCCCGCAGCATACAAATGACCGGGTGAATCAGTACATATCTTTCTACAAAAAAACTTTAATCACATTTTCCTGTGGTATCCAAACTAAATAAAATACTTATCCCAATACGCTACCTAAAGAAAGTAGAGCTTGTCCCCCAAAAGAGTGAGGTTCACTAGGTCAGACGACGAAATAAAAAAAAAATAGTTTTAGTGATTGCGATTTAAAGAGGAAAGGTGAAAATTGATCTGGTTGTATGGGCTGAAGGAAGTTAATATATTATTATTGCATTTGGGAAATATTAATTTTTTTTCAAAATAAATTTGTGTTGCGGTCCCTTTTCAGTCTTAATTTATTTGAATAATTTACTGGTAAATAGATGATGGGACTGATCTTTGGCAGCGAGTAAACTATAGTACCTCTCCCCCAGAAAATACCGCACCAGATGTAACACTCGGTCATGTCATAAGTGGGTGTACGATACTTCCATGTTTTATGCAGTATGTACATACATTGGCCTCTGAAGTGTCAACAACATCTTAACAATAGACCATCAATGTGGCGTCACGCGGTCCCGAGTTTCCAAAACACGTAGGAATTTTTGGACGCATGGTGCTGCTTTGCATAACGTGTCCTACGCACCCTATAATGTCACATTAACATTCATGTAGTGACTGGACACAGCGAGCCGGCGTGGGATGACGCTTCGAGCCAGCTGTTTCCCTTGTCACTTATACATGCGGACCTGGTGCCAGTATGAACGCCTGCCCGAGATGTTTTGAGGCTGTCAATAGAGGGCTTATTCGGCTAATGCTTCCTCTGTTTAATTTGGAATTTCAGGCAGCTCAGACATGTCCCTTTCTCTGACCTCCCTCGCTCGCCCTCCTCACCCCTCGTCTCTAAATCCCGTCACTTGTTTCTATAATAGAACCAGTCATTAGACCCCAAGATAGCAGAATGTGGTATAATGAGGGGTCACATGAGATGGCGTTAATATGGCTGCCAGGAATGAGGTGTTGTCATGGTAACGGGAGCCATGTCACGGTGACCGTGTTTAAGCCTTTGGAGAGGCCTCTGTGACTTGTTTTTACTGCCATTAAGACCTTCAAGGCATATAGCAGGAACAAAGGTCTGTACATAACTGCAGGAAATATATCTTATCCGGCGTACAGAAAACAGAGAACTCATTTTCACAGTCCAGCAGCAGAACAGTACTTTAAATGCTAAAAAAGAATGTAGGCCTCGCATAACCACTAGGCCGAATGTCATGAAGCAAAGGATTCTGGTAGTATAAGTGGCACAATTACCATTGCCATCATTTCCACACCTTGCTGCTGGACAGCAACTTCTTGGGGCGCCTTCATTAGCCACCCAAAGGCCCCCATTCCATTGTTCTTTCATTTTATAATATAATATTTTTTTGAGAGTCCAGATGTGACTTTATATTAAACATATGCATGTACGTACACTGCAGTCTGCTCTGCCAATCAAAACACGTCTTGAGATTCGCTTTGATCTGAGTATGGTCGGAACTCCGCAGAAGATCCGCGCTATTTTCTAAAACGCAACTTAAGTGCGGACTTGAATCGGACCCACAGTATCTAGGAATGCTGTAATACAGTACAATTAACCTAAACAGGACATATGTATAATCCATTTATAACAAAGGAAAATTTTTAACAAAGGCTTTATTCCGACAAACAGCCCAAGACTAATAAAACCTCGGTTTATACATACGATACATTCTCTCCTTCGCAATCTATACCTCTGCTTTCTGCAGCCCTCGCAGTAGAGGGTAGGGGCTCGTATCGCCCATTATCATATATGAAAATCCTGGTGCCTGAAAGTCTGCATATTAAATGACATGAGCTGTATAGCAATCAACGGAGGTGTAACCTATTGTTTCCTATTCAATGGTAACCAAACAACAAGTCTCTGAGGATGAGGTCACCGGCAGACGGCTGACTCTTAAATCTACGTTACCTATCTATTTCCAATATGATCATGTCTTAGCTTGTCCATACTGGGGCCAAGTAGGTTGAGATGGAATATAATCTTTTCTGGATATTGCATTAGATCTTTTCTGGATATTGTATATGATATTATTGCAATGTCAAATCAAGATAAATATTCAGAAACCTTCCCGCAAATGACTACGAATGGAAAAAAGAAATGATTTCCATTGTAATTGTAAACTCAAATTTTCACAGGTGCAATGTATAACCTCCAAGGTCACGCACGGGGTAGAATTCTAAAAAGGAGGTGTTGCCCATAGCAACCAATCAGATTCTAGCTGTCATTTATCCCGTACATTCTAGAAAATGATAACTAGGATCTGGGGGGACTCTGTGAAGACTCGTAAAATTTAAATTTCCATTCTAAAATGTACAAAATTCCAATATTTGATATTTTTAAGTGTAAAAAAAAAGGACTGATACATTTTTAAAGGGATTGTAGCTGTTGGTTTGTATTCTTTCTACAGCTGGGTACACACCTGTTCAATCTTACTTCAGATGCAATTTCTGTAACAATTTTAGTATCACTTGAAAGTCCCGATGAGCCGATTCATGTGTACACACCTCCACGATTTACCTTCAGACCTGTGATCTTCATCTCTCATAACTATCTGCTGAATCGATCGTGACTCTGTACACTGTACAGATATCTGCCTACACTGCTGGTGGTGAGTGTGTACACACTGCCACATTTACCCGTCATCGTTCCATCGATGACCGTGATTTTTAGGAAGTTTATAAAACCAAATTAACAGATACGATGTGTTTTGGTGCGATAAAACATGATGGAGGGAGCATATGCACTCTTGCATTATAGGACCAAATGGTCGTGAATAGTGTGATGTGCATTATAATTGCACAGATGTGTGCCCAGCTTAATTGTTGACCTAATAAAATTCGGTGGTAATCGTTTCTACGATTACCACTATTCCGACATGGAGAAGCCCTACACAAAAAATTTAAAGTGGCAATGTGGGGACCCCTAAGGTTAAGTGTATAAATACTTAACCCGACATTGCCGCTTTAAATTTCTATTGACAGACTTCGCGATGACGTCATCCTGCTGTGCCGAACACTTGTCTAATCGGAATCATTTGCTGTCAGCATGGTGATCCAATCGGAGATCTCCAGGGTTGGGTTGAAGGTAACTCTGTTTATTTTCCAATCGGTTTTTCATCATTTCGGATTTTATTTGCAGGCCTTCTCCATGTCGGAGTAGTGGACATTGGTAAAGCGTACCCAACCCCTTGAATTGGGCTCCGAGCTATTAGGCAGTTAATAGGCGTCACTTTCGAACAATAAATATGTAATAATGTAAAATTATTTCAACTCGGCTATGGCTGGTACCAGTTCCGATTGTGCCCCCCCCCCCCCTCCCTCTCCTTCCTATGGGTACCAGACATGAGCAGGACAATGCCAGCACAGTGTGGGTGGCAGAGGTTCCACTGTACTGGCAGACGGTCAAGTCACGTATATGGTGGATGTGGTCCCTGCCTCTGAATGTTCTCATCTCTATGACCTGGTGGAGCTCTGCATGTGAGACGTGTGACCTGGAAGGACCCCCAGTCTGTCCATTGTGTATGTTTAACACTTTCCATTCACTAAAACACATGTTTAGTGTAACTCTTTTGCAAAACTTCATCTGAAAACTATATTTGCATGCAAAATTGCACTTTGCATCCTACATTAACAGAGACCTTCAGATGCAAATCGCTCCGCTGTAGACCATTTATCAAAGAGAACCTGTCATCATTGTCTTTTCAGCTTATTATTATATATTACATTTGTATTTAGCAAAATAAAACAACAAACAAAAACTTGGTTCCCCCATGACCCTGCTGAAGATATATAATAACATATAAAAATGTAGATAAACAGACATTGTTAACCTGCCATAATCGTGGACTCTGGTAAACGTCTGTGGCGTTGACGTTTTGCAGAGGACGGGTCAGTCTGCACATGAGAAGTGTATGTAGGAGGTCAATTGTCCAAATCACAGGATGAGCAGTGATTGGTCTGATAATTCAGCTTCCTGGCCGTACACTAAGTAGCTGTTTTTCCCATGGTTAGAACAGATCACATACACTTAAAGTGCACTCTCTCCAGATTAGGGGTTCACGGCGCAAACCGTGCACCTCTGCTCTGTGTAGTCACCAGACAATGGTGGATGATAACGATGACTTAAACTTTACCAGAGGTCAGACAGCCCAAGACTAATACGCTCGCAGCGCCCCCTGGCCTTCCACGCCGGACTAATATGTGATAGGTGGAAAGGAACTTTGTCCTTCATTTAAAATCCGTCTTTCTTCAACCACTGATGATTATGTTCCCGTGGCCGTCACACCTGCGCCTGTCGCCGTCCTTGTCTCTCTTACTTGTTTATCCTCCAGCGCCCGTTCAAGGATAACTCGTGATCTTCAGCCGTTACCATGGGGCTACGTCAAGATTAAACCTCACTACATTGTTCTTTCATATTTTCTTTTTGCTTTGGAGAACAATTATTCTCTTATGTTTCTAAATGAATTTCAATTTATACTTCTCCTTGTCACAATTTTTTAATCACCCACCCCCACAAAAGTCTTTACCCTAGGCTGCAATCTAGTCGGCCTATTGGATAATCAGTCCCTGGGTCAGGCTTTAGTGGAACATATTTATTGGAAAATACAGATACAGTACTCATCATCATCTATTTATTTATATAGCGCCACTAATTCCGCAGCGCTGTACAGAGATCTCATTCATATCAGTCCCTGCCCCATTGGAGCTTACAGTCTAAATCCCATAACACACACACACACAGACCGGGAGAGACTAAGGGCAGTTTAATAGGAGCCAATTACCCTACCAGTATGTTTTTGGAGTGTGGGAGGAAACCGGAGCACCCGGAGGAAACCCACGCAAACACGGGGAGAACATACAAACTCCACTCAGATAAGGCCATGGTCGGGAATCGAACTCCTGCCTCACAGCACTGGGGTCATAAGTGCTAACCACTGAGCCACCTATTCCAAGAGAATAGGTAGAAATGAATACAAAGGCACACAACCGCCGCTTATACGGCCAATCACACGATAAACGACTGTTAGCTCAGATATCCCACCGTCATGTTTTATCGTACGAAAGCAGATCGCATCTGTTGATTTGGTTTTATAAACGTTGCAAAAATCACGATCAGCGGTGGAACGATGTTGGTTAAATATGGAAGTGTGTACGCACTCACCACCAGCAGCATAGGCGGATATCTGTACGGTGTACAGAGTCAGGATGTTTTCAGCAGATGGTTATGAGAGATGAAGATCATCTGAAGGTAAGTGGTGTATAGTGTGTACGCAGGAATAAGCTGCTCATCTGGACTTTCAGTCGTTGGTAAAGTCATTAACGATATCGCATCTGGAAAAATTTTCTGTAATGTGTACCCAGCTTATCTTACTGGTATCACTGTAGCTGTAGTTGTGTTAGAAAAGTGACAACGAAGCGGCTAGTAATTGTTTTTTATTACTTTCTGCAGCAGCATAAAATAAGTTCAGGAAAGGTCATATTGTCCAAAAGAGACTTTTATGTGGCTCTGGGGGATGCGGTGGTTTTATCCAATCACCTCGCTGGGATTGGGAGATTGACGAGTGTGCTTTGTAAAACTCTGAAGAGCAATAACTGCAGAATTCAATGGAGCCTGCGAGTCATGCACAAGGGTCCCCGTACGCTCGTAGGCTGAGAATATAGTGCCGCTATGCGCTATCACACCTGCTCAAGGAGGGGAGGGGGCTGCAGGGAACGCTTCCGATATTAGGGCCTTGCTGCAGCTGCTGCTGGATGAGCTGGTGGAGGGTTATTTACGCTGACTAGTCCGGGAATCATTATCGTTAGGAGAGTGAGAATTCAGAGCATGACTGCAGTGGTAATTATTGAAATTCTATAAATAGCATCGCTGGTTTTAATTGACAAGAACAAACAGTGGAAACAGATATACATTTAATATAACTGATCTGCTAACTGCTCCTATAAATCCACTAAATACTCCTGTAAGTGTTATCCTAACTGGATTTATAATCCGTTCAATATCCGCTCCACATCCCATGCTGCTGTTGCGGGACTACAAGTTACAGACTGCCCTGGTTGCTGGTACTTGTAGTTCTACAACATCTGGACTGCCTACGCCTTCTGTAGGGGTTTCCACCTTCAGACAACATTAATTTTTTGCATGTAAATGACCTCCTACAACTTTCACTAAGTGCAATGCTTTTCTTTGTAGCTTTTCATGCTTCTCAGTCATGTATTTATATAATCAGGCCATTGTGTTGTCCTGCGATGGGACATAGAGGCACTCAAGATATAAGCACTACCAAACTCAGTCCCTTTAGCCCAGCTGCCCTTATAAAAGCAACGAAAGCGCTGTAGTTTAATAGAGGTATCACCACCTGAAATACACTTCCCCCTAAATTGAATATATTCAGCTGTTCAGAGAGACCGGATACCACTGTGTATCCGACCTCTCTGCATTCCTCTCCACTTCCTAGTTGGCTGCTGATCTCACAGGCTCACCCTTGTAGGTCGCTGTCTAGCCCAATTCACAGTCCTAACAGATCAATTTCAATCTGAACTAGATTAGATTAAAAAAAAAGTCAGGATGGGGCCACACGCAGCCCAGTGATTGGTCAATTTGGTAAAATGACCAAACAAAACTAGATGCCTTAGCCAAGAATTGTTGTCACACAAATGCCCCAATGCATTATGGGTTAGCTGGATTTATGAAGCCTTCCTGTAGTTTGGAGAAGCACAGGAGAGGAGAGGTTGGAGGTCCCTGACATTAGATCCAATAACTCACCAGGAACCCATGCACATTAGGGGAAATGTATTTTAAGTTCAGATGTCTATAATTGCACATTATATTGTCATTTTTTTTAATACAACAAAAAACTATGTACAGCTTCCCTTTGTCTATGCTTTCAAGAAGCAATTATCATTCTTGATTGATTACGAGGAGACGTACAGTACCTCACTTGACCCTCCCTCGCACCACAAAGCCCCCATGGGACTTCATAGCAGAAAATAGATAGAGACAAAATATCGTATATCTATATTAATAAAGCAGAAGACACATCACTTTAATAGTTTTTTGTGGCAGGGGGCTGGAGGTTATACATGCACAATGGTTATCTTATTCCAGTAACAAAGGGTGGTGGACTGAGAAGATTTAATATTCACAGTCCCCACCTTACATTCCACATACGCTGCAGAAACAAATGTATCACAGGAAAAGACTGTCGCTTCCTGAATACTTTGCTGGTCATGTGACCATCGCCTCCTGGAGATTGTGTGAATCCATCGCTTCCCTCTTCTCAGCCCAGATTTGTAATGTCATATGTTCTCATGTATACACATACACAATGCTTTGGTGTATTTTCAAATAGATTACAAATAATTGACAGTAGTGTTAGGCATCCTGCGCTTCCTAGCGGTAAGTCACTGCATGACACATGTAGTTATGTAAATTAAAACACTGGTTATATCATAATCATCAGATATTTATATAGCGCCCCTGATTTCGCAGCACTGTACAGAGAACTTACTCACATCAGTCCCTGCCCCATAGGAGCTTACAGTCTAAATTCCCTAACATACACACACACCGATAGAAAGAGAGAGAGAGAGACTAGGGTCAATTTAGATAGCAGCCAATTAACCTACCAGTATGTGTTTGGAGTGTGGGAGGAAACCGGAGCACCCGGAGGAAACCCACGCAAACACGGGGAGAACATACAAACTCGACACAGATAAGGCCATGGTCGGGAATTGAACTCATGACCCCAGTGCTGTGAGGCAGAAGTGCTAACCACTGAGCCACCGTGCTGCCCCCATAGTTATAATCAAATTTCAATATTTATATAAAAATGAAATTCACCATCACTCTCAGCTTAGGAACTACTGGAACAGTTGATGGGGTGGTGGCAGGAAGTAAAAACATATATGTATTTCACGAAAGATCAGATATAACTTTACGGGGCACAGCAATAAGGCTGATTATCCTTCGCACCCCAAAATCTGCATTATTGCGGTACAGCATTACCCTCGGTAATGTGCGTTACTGTGATGCCCGCACCTAATTGAATATGCTCCTAAGGGGGAGATTCAGTTGCCAGCAATTACGTTAGGAATCTCTGCTCATTTTTCCTCGCACCTCTATGGAGTGCGTAGAGAAATGAGCGGAGATTCCAGCCATAACATTGGCGCAAGGTGTTTCCACGGACGTTCCGGAGACATCTTGCGCCGAATTTAATCTCCCCCTAAGAGTTATATAAAAAAAATAATAATCCAGATTGGATGTATTGAGTAGAAAACAGTGAAAGAATTCCATATATATAACCGGTATAACGCTAGATTCAGACCTTGCTGATTACACCGTAAATGAAGAGGTTAATTGCTAAAGAATTGATCCCATAGATTGTAAGCTTGCGAGCAGGGCCTTCTCACCTCTTTGTCTGTTTTACCCAGTTTGTTTATTAGTTTATTACGTTTGTCCCCAATTGTAAAGCGCTACGGAATATGTTGGCGCTATATAAATAAATGATGATGATGATGATACATAGTAAATAATAGAGACTCAGAACCAGCGATCACAGAATGTGTAATTAGTAATCTCCACTTACTACTATGTATCAATTATATGGTGGAATTCAATTAGCCGCAAGGTGCCTCGACGTGTCTCCGGAACAATCCACGGAGACACGTTTTGGTGAAGATGTTACAAAAAATACATTCTTTAGCGATTAAGTGCATTGCTTTAAAGTTGGTGTTTTATCTGCTTGTGTGACACTACCATAAAGTCAAGTAAATTGAGTATTATCTCCCTACTCCCTAAAGCCACACTTTTGTCCAAATGGGTTCTGCTACAGGTCACCACACTGAAAGTTCAGTTAAGCTGCCATGATTACCTTTGCCCCTCTTTCTAAATCATTCTCAAATCCCACTCAATGCGTTTCTGTGGAGCAAGTCTGCAAGCTTGTCATACACACTCTGCCTGCTCAGACAGAGTAACACCTCCCTCCTAACATGGCAAACTGACACTTTACATACATAGAATAGGCCAGGACATGGCCAGGCCTTGGCACTGGCTCCCCAATTGCTATAATAATAATAATCATAATAATATTGTGACCTGAATGTTTATAATATACCCTTATATTTGGCCAGTAGTGATGTCAGTGGTGTCACATGACTCGTTAAAGTGCCCCGTGATGGAATGTATAACAGTCAGTGAAGTTATAAACCTGGATAAGAGGATTGCCTTAGACAAGCAATTTGTCTTGTTTCTAATTGAACGTGTGAATTAAACAACCCCCGTTACTGTAAGATAAAAGTGACGTTTCCTTTTTCCTGTTCCTGCCTATAGACCTGTATAACAGCTGCTGACAGGGCTTTTAGATGTTCAGAGAGCTCCACTGTGTCTGACATCCTTATTGGAGCTAGAGATACATTATTCTGAATATTATCATTCAAGAGACCTTTCCTTCTCTTACATAATTACTGGGGGTATCCTGAATCATTACCTGTTTGCGTGACACGTTAAGAGTGCTGATATTCTCCTATAAATCAGCGTGTTTGCTTGCAGAGGCCCTAAGTAAGGCCTTTCCATGCAGATAAAATGTCTTTAAGTGCTTCAGCACCCAGGAGAGTCTCTGGAGGAATTCGTCAGCTGTTTCATGTTGTACCGCTTGATGGTTTATAGATTTCTGGAGCAAATTAGATGCTAGAATTGTTCTTTTAACATCCACTGAACTATAAGTGTCAAGAGCAAACAAGGTAAACAGACTTCATGGAACCACTTACAATCCCACAATTTTTAATAAGAGAATTTGCAAACATTTGATTAATTTTCGTCTGATAAAAAAAAATAGTGTTGTCATTTATCAGCATTTCTGCGTGACGTGGCTTAACCGGTTTGTGTTATTGCAACAGCATTGTACAAAATAATATAAAATCTATGGTTAGAAAGAATCTTAATATATGATTATTTTTCCACAAGATGGAACAGACAAGTTTAAAAGCATAACTTACAAATAATCTTATTATCAATTGATGGAGTAAAAAATAATATATATTTTGAAGGTTTTTTTTTAATTGTTTTGAGTAAGATATTCCCATTAGCAGGATTATTTGATTAAAATATATAAATTGTTGTGTGTGTTGGTAGCTTTAGACATTTTCTGCTTAGATCTACGTCTAGTGTAACTGTCGTGTGACCAAAATATTGCTCACAAAACGTTTCTGTATCCTAAGAAAATAGAAGTAGGGACAACATTGGGGGCTTGGCTGTAATGGGCAATTTATACAAGAGATCACAAACACTGGCACTAGGATAGACTTGAATCCAAGTCAGAGGACATTGTGATAAAACACTCTAGGGGTAAATTTATCAAACTGAGAGATTCCCCGGGTTTGTAAAAGTGGAAATGTTGCCTATAGCAACCAATCAGATTCTAGTTATCATTTATTTAGCACATTCTACAAAATGACAGCTAGAATCTGATTGGTTGCTATAGGCAACATCTCCCCGCAGCTTGATAAATTTACCCACTAGTATCGGCGAAGGAGTCAGGAATAAGCCAAGATCCACGCAGTCAGAAGTGTAACATAATTTAAGAAGCCAGTACATGGGTGATCAAGCATAGGCTTAGTCCAAGGACAAGTCGGTTTTGGTACATCGGTAACAAGCTTAGAAGAAGTAGCAAGGCAAGATCACAGGTACAAACTACAATAATCAGACAAGACAAACAGGGTTTAAATAGTGCTCCCTCTGATTGGCCACTGATTAGGAACAAGTGAAGCTCATTAAAAAATTAGGAATCCCTAGAAGTAGTGTGTCAAGACCTGCAGCTCACAGAACTAAGCTGGGTACACACCGATGCAATTATCGTGCAGATCACACAATTAAGGACCGTTTGTAAAGAAATTGCATTAGTGTGTACCCTCCTACCATCATGTTTTACCAAAACACATTGAGTCTGTTGATTTGGCTTTATAAACTTCCTACAAATCACGGTCAACGATGGAACGACGAGGGGCAAACGTGGAAATGTGTAGGCACTCACAGCCAACAGTGTAGGCAGATATCTATAGAGCATAGCCCCCCGTCCTTTCTTAGTTATCCCCATTACAATATGGTCTCAACCCTCAGATTCGCCCTGTGAGATGTGGACTGTGCATTATAACAGGGTCACTGTTTGGCGATATTAATATTTGCACTTATGTTACTTTGTACTTTTGAATCTGGACGCCCTCTCTGCAGGAGCGTGCGTTCATTGTCACCTTCCATCTGATGCGGCTGGAGAGTCCATTGTTCATTGTATAAATAACATGTTTTCCTGATAAGACACATTGAAGAATTGTTTATTCGAAGGGCTGCCACAGAGCTCTTTCAGGTTGAAGACCCCATCGTTATTGTTTGTGCAGTCGGCAGCAGAGTTCCAACACTTCTCTCTTAGATAAACGCAGCTGAGTGGCTGTCGGTCCCGCTGAATTACCAGCACTTAAGTGCACTTCCGTTAGTTGATATTTTTTTATTTTCCACTTTTCATTTTTATGTTTATTTTGAATGTTCTATTTATGCCAACAAAATTTTAATATGTAGATCGCCAAGCAAAAGTCATCTAACTGTCTCTTATTGTTTCAGGATAAAATGTTGTCATATTCATAGTGCTCTTTAACCATCAGCGCCTACACCCATGTTTCTCCGTGAGCTGACGTTTGGCTCTCCATGCCCTACTTCCATGAGCATGTCTTTTATATTTAAGTTGCCTCCAAAGAGTCGCTACTTTGCCTAAAGATAAATGGCTTTACCAAATACACATCATGAAGTATTGCGTCTTTGCGACTACGGCAATGTGTTCACTCATTAGGGGGGATTCATTCCAAACTGCTGCAATAGTTGTATTCTATTTTAGAATTTGTACTTACAGTTTCAGGCTTTTCCTCCCAAACTAGTGACACGTCCATGTTTTGTTTTCCATACTAAAAAAGTTTTGATATGTGACAGATTCATAAGGTTTAAATCTCCAACAATGCCTGCTGTGATTGTCTCCTCTGTTTATTTGTCATCAGCTGCCCAAGACATTAGTTTTTGCTGTAGGGAAGAAGAGAAGAGAGATTCACGTTGCAATAAAATGGTTGCAGGCTCCTTAGCTAGTCTGTATTCTGCTTCCAAAATTCCTCAAATTCAGTACAACGATTAACCATAACTTGTAAGCTCCTAGATAGGGTAAAACCAGAAATTAGGGCTATTTAACCGTTGTGTAATAAACCAGGTGTTATTTTGTATCTTTGAAGGAATTCTACTTGTCAATGCTCCGGGCCCTCGGCAACGAAGAAGAGGATGAGGAGGAAGAGTTAAGACTACGCCATGGTCTATGTCAACTGCAATACATCTACTTATTACATGAAGAGGTCCAGGGGGAGCTGGAGCAGAGGATACAGCACTGGTGAGCCCCCCAATACCGCTCTCCTTTGTAGTATTCTCTGGGCAATGTTGTCAATGTTTACAAAGTATAATTATAAATGCACTAATGGCCGGCTGGACGGGGTCCTTAGAATGATACTTACGCTTATTTGTGGTGCAGATGGAATTATAAGCTGCTCAGTGTGGCCGTGTCTGTGTCAATAGACCCGGAATTGGCGATATACCGATGCAGTATGCCATATAGTGAATTATACAATTATAATATTAGTTGAAAAATGTGAATTGTACTATATACACCTCATCATCATCATCATCATCATCATTTATTTATATAGCGCCACTAATTCCGCAGCGCTGTACAGAGAACTCATTCACATCAGTCCCTCAGTTATTTGAATCCAACTCTAAACGTCTTTGTGATATACAACTATTTACTCTCTACCTTGGTGCATAGGGAAGAAAACCAGAAAATTGCAGATGTGTTCTTAAGCCGAGAATCCAGGTTCCAGCACCATATGGCCTTTATTGTTGCCTTCGACAAGACAGCAGCTGCCATCGATGATTGTAGTCTCAAAACCCCCCGGGTCGCCGCAGTCGTAAGAGACTTTGAGGTAAGTTCTAAATGTTCTGACTGTGTACCTTATAGCTGCCCAAATATAACCTTTGGTCTGTGACCACCTCTCTTCATATATAACCTTTGAAACAGTGACACTTGGAGGCCACGGAGAGGTACTACACTCCATAAAAAAAAAAAAGACGTCACCTAATTGTGTAAAACGCACATGTTTTAAACGATACATTTCTCAGTAATGGGAGTATCCTCAATGTAATCCATGGGGAAATTATTCTTTTTTGCTACGGTGTTCATGGTGCTTTTGGACAGCGATTCATAAGCTTGGAGCATAATATAGCTGATGGGTTAAACAAAGCCTTTCACTATGATTGTGTGTTGAGATCTTTGCTGGTTACAGTTGCTCCTGAAACTGACAGTTAAAGGGTCCTCCTCCCGTGTTGACAGAGGAGGCAGACATATTTTTGGCTGAACCTATGTTCAGTCAAAGTGCCTCATGCCTCTGGTTCCTAGTAAATTGATAGGCTTCACTGCATAGTGGCTCAGCCCACGAATGGCCCCCTCCGCTGTGTGCTGGTGATGGGCACACTTTATCAGTGATACCCCTAATGAGATGATGCATTAATGTAGCAGCAGTTTCAGAACCAGCTGTGACCCACTAAAATCACTGCCCCTCCCCCCCAGAGTGAGGCGTCAATTGTCTGCTTATTAGATCTTATTCATTGTGCAGTTCTGCAGAAAAAATCTTGGCTTTACTGGGATGACAAATAACGAGGGGGGGGGGGGGGGTAGTGTCCCTTTTGTTTGGGTGAGAGGGGGAGGCAGAGTCTCACAGTATAAACATGCATATATGATTGTGTAAATGTTATAACTAATATTGCACTGAATCCTAGCTTCCATCTATAGCTTAGTACACACCTTACTGCAACTTTTACTTAACACCTGTATCTTCCTGGCTTCTTGTATGTGCCCTGCAGCAACTTTTATTACTAAATATATATTATACAAATGGTTCTATCTTTCTGGCTTCTGTCAGAGCCGTCTCATGTATGTGTTATAGCAGAAGGCAAAGTTGTGTGTTTTGGTTGCTGTGGGAAACAACAGCATTGGATACATTGTATCTGGACGGCAGCTTTGTTCCGTAACCCGGGGCAACCAAAATAAGCAACTCATTATATAAATACACAACTGAAAAGTATAAAAGGAAGTTGAAAGGATAAAGCAATGTATTTAGTAAAAGTTATAGCGTGAGCTGATAAATTAAGCTCATCTGATGGCGGAAACCCCTTTAATGGCTTCCAGTTGCAAAGACATGGGACTATACTGAGACAATCAGAATAAATGGCAGTCCTAGGATTCCCACTCGACATCAGTTTTTATGTTTTTGGTCTCTCTTCTTTCAAAGGAAGGTGACATATTATTGCTGATTAAAAAGTGCTGCTTAATTTGGAAGAAATTAAAAGCTTATTGCTATTTTGCACCTTATTCTAGCCTGCTATACCCTCACTGCAGTGACACCTATAGGTAATAAGAAAGTACTGCAAGCATGCTGTAGAGTTCGGTTGTCATTATAACAATAAATATAATTTAGTTTTAATTTACTGCACATTATGCATCATGTAAGTTCCTCTAAGGAGCACAGAGATCAGAAACCTATCTGGAGGCAGGGCTGACATTACTGTACAGGTTTTGGGTTACACTAACACTCTCTCTGTCTCTCTCTCTTTCTCCCGGAGAGCAGAGGAACTTCCAGCGCGGACAGTCAAGTTTGAAACACGAACTGGTGAAAGTCGTGCAGAGAATTTACCAGTATAACATGATCCTCACAGGTGAGAGACAAAAGCTAAACAAGCACTTTGCCCTCCTGCAGCTGATTCTGCAGGCATTTGAGTTGCTGTGACATCACTGGCCCCGCCCCTGTGTATGATTCAACCAATCCACCCACTGCATTTCTGCCCAGCAAGTCTGCAAGCTTGTCAGTCACACTCTATCTGTCTGTTTAGCTAGAAAATCATCTTTCTCCTAACAAGGCAACCACCTGCAGAGAAGCGACGGAGAGCATGGTAGACATAACTAATTATGTATAAACACCCCAGTTATTTCATGTATATTATTTAACTCAGTATGACACATCCCTATATCAATATCAAATATTGGTAGTTAGCTGGATTTTGGGAGACATCAGCTTTTCACCTGTCTTTCTTATGGTTTTAATAAAGAGGGTCTAAGTGCTTTTCTTGGATTTCCCATTTTGTATGGAAGTTAAAAAAACATGCAAATATGTGAATAACTCTATAGAGGCATAATTCTTCTAGCTCAGTGGTCAGGGAACAGGGGTAAACTACCCCAAATGGGGTAAAAATGAAATTCCTGGGGGTAATGCTGATGATTCACATGCTGTCAGTTGGATTGTAGACCCCTTTAAATGTGAAATTGCTGTTGTACCAGAAGAGCCTCAGGGGTTGGCAGAGGCACTTCTTGAGCTTCGATGCAATAATGAAGCACGTATTGCATTTGAAAACAAAGCAGATCTGTCATATTTTTGGATGTCAACAGCTGCAAAGGTATTCAAAATTGCCCATGAGGAGGCAGTCAAAAAGTTGCTGCCTTTTGCAACAACCTACCTTTGCGAACAAGAATTTTCCACTCTAACGAACATAACAACAAAGCAGAGAAATCGATTGGACGCTAAAGACTGTATCCAAATTGCTCTGACATCAAAATGCCCCAATATTGATGCTCTCGTATCAAAAATAAAGAAACATCATTTTTCCAAAACCTGAAGTTTTGAAGTTGAAGCTTTCAAAGAAATTTTGAATAGATTCAATAAAATTTTGAATTCCAATAATTAATAATATAAGATTTCCTTCCTTTCAAATCAAGGGGGTAACGTCGGCGTTTCTAAATATATTTTGGGGTAAAAGTTAAAAAAGTTCCCTGACCCCTGAACTAGCTCTTCAGTGACTGTAATCACAGATCGTTAGCCACACATCGATGTAGCAGAATTAACGCTGGGTGGAAAGAAGTTCACCAAGTTTGGATACATCTCAGTTCAGTGGAAAAATGACCACATCACGGCCGCCAGATCTAACCCCATCGGAGACAAAAATTAATTCCTTCCTGGCCTCAGACTGCAAATTAATTCTTTCCTGGTTCTGCCTCTCTCTTATATTTACAGTGACTGACATAACCATGTCTGTTCTTGTTTGGTAAATGGGTGTATTACTTAGCAGCATATTAATGGCAGAAAATGTGACCATCACATACCGTCTGTCCAAATTCATCATGTTAGGGCGCCCACGGGACTCTGCCAGCCCTCACACCCCTCCATCGCTGCCATTCATTTCATAGATTAAACTTTATGTGTTATGTTTGGGTTTGTCTGAATGATGCTGATTATCTGACATGTATTTTGTTCTTTAAGGAAAATAGTTTCAGCGATCACACCGGTACTTATAGACACAGAAAGATTACATGTGTGTGTGTGTGGGGGGGGGGGGGGAGAGGATTTATTAAAAATGTTCCACAACTATGTACAAAAGGTGCTTTTTACCCATAGCAACCAATCAGATAATCATATAAAATGAATTATTTATATAGCACCACTGATTCCGAAGCACTGTACAGAGAACTCATTCACATCAGTCCCTGCCCCATTGGAGCTTACTAAATTCCCTAACATACATACACAGACAGGCTTAGAGAGACTAGGGTAAAGTTTGATAGCAACCAATTAATTTACCAGTATGTTTTTGGAGTGTGGGAGGAAACAGGAGCACCCGGAGGAACCCCACGCAAACACAGGGAGAACATACAAACTCCACACAGATAAGGCCATGGTCGGGAATTGAACTCATGATCCCAGTGATGTGAGGCAGAAGTGCTAACCACTAAGCCACCGTTCTCATTGTCAAACCTTAGTTCTTTTCCCAATAGAAAACAATTAAAGTAAATTGTGCTAATTCCTTTTTTTTAAAGGCAGTCAGTAGCATTTTTATTTGGTAAAAAGTCTTAATTATATAAATCTTGATCTGAAAATAAAAAAGCTGTCTTTAAAGTGAGATTCTTAAATATGCTGTGTAATATGTGATATAATTGATCGCCATAATTTATTACTTTAGAAAATAAATACACTGCTTCCACTAGGGCAGCTACACAGGGGCGTTAAAAAAACAAGACTAGATAAAGGCATAGCCAAAATCTTGTACATGTCCTCACTTTTATCGTGACTCACAGCAGCATCATGTACAGCGCTACGGACTTTGCTGGCGATATATAAATAACTGATGATGATGATTATATCTTATTACTGAGCGTTAACGCTGCACACAACGTGAGAATTGACACAGGGTAAAGACTTGTCTGTCTGGAGGGTGTGTGTACAGGACCATTCATTTATATTATTTGTTGGGAGGAATCAGCATCAAAGAGGTTCTAAGAAAGTGTGTTAAAATGAAAACTTGTCTATACTAGACAAAAATATATAGATAAAGTGTACTCCGTTGTCTATACATAGCAGAGGTAACCATAGCCAATCAGAAAATTGTGATACCCATGTGACAGGCAGCATAATAGAAGAGTTATAAGATCATGTACATAAATATAATACATTGAGACAATTCTCCAAGTGCCGTATTACATAAACCATTAATGCTCAACAGACATTATTAAACTTCACAACAAATAAAACCGATCTGTGCTGTACGGTGATTTTTTATATAAAATAAATGGACTTGTGCGGAATCGCTACCAGCTGGTATTGCCCCGGGGACACGCGGGTCTCTGACAGTAATGAATTTAAAGCGGTTTGAAATCATCTTCAACAAATGTGTTCTTTCAGCCGGTCCTCTGACAATTGAGGAAGGTAATATCGCTCCGCTAGAGATCACCGAGTCAGGAGCCACAAGACGAGACGCTGATCTGCCACTGTCTCCGCACTGTCAGCATTCTGGGGCTTTTTAATAAAAAAATATGTCTCCTTGTATTCTGCAAGCGTGCCGAATGTGCTCTGATGCTTTTAGTTTTAAAGTTAATGTTATTTTTCGATGTGGATTAAAACCGTACTTTCCGAACCAACACGAGGAGGAATTCACAGACAAAATTGCTAAATAATTTGTTAAAAGAAACCATAAACTTAACTTAAGAACGACTCATTTCATAGGCAAACCAAAGGGGGGGGGGGGGGGCTTTGGGGGGTTTCCTAGTGCCTGGAAACCCCCTCCTAGCCTGGGGCACTGTATAATTGAGGTGGCTGGACCCTGCCCCCACTTCACACGGCACTGCTTGAAAAGGGAGAGCTGTGTGCACCTAGCAGTAGTGCACGCAGCATTGTCCATGTATATTATGGGGATAGGAAGAGTTGGAGAGCAGCCAAGTACTCGCTAAAATTTATAGCCACGCCCCCATGCATTATGGTCACGCCCACTGGTGGCGTGGTGTGGAAACCCCCCTCTACAAAATCCTGCGTTTGCCCCTGCATTTTATAAAACCTGGAGGGGAGGGGGAAGGTTGTGAGAGGGGCGTAACAAGAGGTGACTCCCACCACCGGACTTTTGTTAACAGAGACGGGTCAGGTTCTGTGGGTGGTAACAGGGACTGCAGCGCGGGCTCTAAGTAGTCCGCCTCAGGGGCCACTGACGGTGCATGTTTTCCAGATCTTCTCACGGAATCTCAAGTGGAATAAATAAGAACACATGTGGATCTTTTAAAATGTGTCGGCGAGTAATTAAAACACATGTGCTCCATCTAGGAGCTTTGGAAAACATGGACCATGGGCGCTGTAAATATAGTTAAACGATGCTACTGCATTGCTGTGCAATGATTGGCTGGTGCAAAAAAATCCTGACATAAAACAGGAACAACTGGACTTATTTGTATGATTTTTGTAGGCAGTACATTGTAGTGGTTTGGATGCTGCTGTTAAATTAATTTTATGTTGTCCTGCAGATTACCTAAACAATCTCTGTCCGGACTGGGTGGAGTATGAAGACACTCAGGGTGAGTAAATAAGAGTAATGTCTCAGGGTTAGATATTATTAAGTGGAGTGGAGATGTTGCCCATAGCAACCAATCAAATTCCAGCTATCATTTTAAAGATTGTACTAGATAAATGATAGCTAGATTCTGATTGGTTGGTATTGGCAACATCTCTACTTTTACATTTTTAAGTGTTTAATAAATCTACCCCTAAATGTGCAATATGTGTGTGTGAAGATGTCCTACATTTGTGTGTGATTTCCCCCCTCCCCCCCCCCCCCCCCCCCCCTGTGCCAAGCAGCCACTCCCCGGGTTGATCAATGCCCGTGCGTCAGCTGCTGCAACTAAAATGTTAGGAGTCTATTCATCAATGTCACACTTAAAGAACTTCCAAATGACTTCTCTGCTTATATGTGCAAATTTAGTTCTGGCCAATTCATCAAAGCTCGTGTGTCCTCAGAAATCCAGACAGGATTCAGGGAAAACCCAGGGGGAAAAAAACACGTGTTACAAAATTGTTTCATCAACCTGTCACATAATCAATCCGTGGGATAAAAATACATTTACGGTTTAACCAAGCCCAAGAAATGAAAAATTGGATTTTAAAATTCGGTGTATGAGTCCTCTATTCATGCTAGTGAAAAGGATAAATAATATGTACTGATTTCAATTAATAAGCAAAAATATAATGTGGTCACAATGTTAAAATGTTAAACACAAGGGGGTATATTTTCTAAAACTTCTAAAAAGGAATAATGTAGGTGTTACCCACAGCGACCAATTAGATTCTAGCTATCATGTGGCTAATACATTCTAGAACATGATAGCTAGAATCTGATTGGTTCCTGTGGGCACCGCCTACACTATTAATTTTTAGAAGTTTTAGTAAATCTACTCCAAAGTATGTTTATCTTTTGTGACTTTGATAGAATTTTGATTACCGTACCAGGGAGAATGAGGGGGGGGTGGGCGAGTGTCCCAAAATGGATGCCCCAATCCTGCCCACTTCCTAGAAGAGAGAGAATTGCCTGCTCTCCCGGGAGTACGGGAGACCTACCTGGGATTCAGAAGTCTCCCAGAAATTCCCGGAGAGTTGGCAGGTATGTTCTAGACAACAAATGTAAAATATTATATGGAATTTGTTTTGACGGTTAAAAGTAAATATAAAGGAGGACTATTATGAAAGATGGTGTTGCCCATGGCAACCAATCAGATGATATGTTTCTTTTTTCTAGTACAGTGTATAAAATCGACGCAAACATCTGATTACGCCGCTACGGGTAACACCCATTTCTGCATAGTTGTCTGGGAAACAGCTTTTAAAAATGTCTCTCAATTTGGAATTTGTACCAACAGCACAAAAATATAAATGTAGTAGGACATATATGAAGATTAATGCACAGTTAATAGCAAAAAAATAATAACTGTACTGTAAATGTACAAATAACTGGCTAATCTGTGGCTTTCCAGGTGTTGTGAAACTACAAGTCCCAGCATACCTTGCCAGCTGTAGTCGGGCTATATGCTGGCAGAGCATGCTGGGACTTGTAGTTTCCTAAACATCTGTATAACCACAGGTTAGCCAGGCCTGGTGTAGGCTATTCGTTGCTCATTATAGTACCCCCATGGTATTTGGGATTAATGTGTAGGATAGATTTACAGATAAAAGTGACAATAATGAAATGTTTCTTATTACAGCGGCCCTGCTCATTGTCTCAGAAGTTGCCGATCGAGCTAATGAGAGCATGCGCCATGGGGTGAGTGTGGACCGTCATTGTATTCTGTCAAATATTATTGCTTGCTAATAAAGCTGGAGAGTTCATTCAGTGGCAGCCATTTTGTGGCCTGAACCAATATTTAGCGTACTTTAGGAACTAGTGCTATGACCGAGACACGTCTCCTTACCAAGTGACTCATACCTCTAGAATGTCAGAGGTTTCAGTCCTGCCCAAATCCTCTAATAGACTTTATACAGCCCTGGCCAACATGCGTCTCTCCAGGTGTTGTTAAACTACAAGCCCCAGCATGCTTTGCCAGTAGATAGCCAGCCATTAGCTGGCAGGGCATGCTGGGACTTGTAGTTTCACAAACACATGGAGATACACAGGTTGGCCAGGCCTGGGGTGTTACTTAACTGAGCTCCTCTCTGTTCTTAGTTAGTGTCTTGTTTTGTTTACTTCTTTTATTGACACTTCCTGTACGTCATAATCACAGTATCAGTGCATCCTGGGTATGGCAGGAAGTGGTCTAAACCCCTGCGGGTCAGATAACTGCAAAATAACACAGGAAAAGGATTGATCATTCTGTGTCAGAATAAATAGACAGAAACTCGGCAAACCTATGTGAATATGGTTGGGGAAAAAATAAACTTTCTCTGTCCGGTCTATTAAACATCGTATTCATCGTTTGTCTTTGAATCCCGCATTACATTCAGCCACGCCCATTTTTAGATCAATTTTTTTTACATTTTACTGTTAACGGCGTTTTGTGAAGACCGCGTAAATATTTCCGTCATATAAGTCCCAATTAGCAACGCCATTTTATTTCCAAGGCCGTTTTTTGGGAATGAGATCTATTTTGTGACCGAATTCGAGGAGCATTTGTCAAACTTTAGAAAACTTGGCACAACTGAACTATGAAACATATACGTACCTTGGCCACATGTTGTCTGAGTTGGCAATTTGGGCGTTTTTAACCGAAATGACCCAAGGTTGGTCCGAACACTATCAGAACATGCTGTCATCATAGAGAGCTTTAATGTAAGCACCTAGTTCTACAATTAGACAGAATCCAATTCCATGGCAGCGTGATTTCTCTAACCTGCGGTTGCAGGCGTTAAATCATCCACAACCCCCGCAGTTATCACCTTTCTCTACAAAGCCAGTGATACTAATATGCAAATGTGCAGTAATCCATAACCACCTATCAGATGTCTGCTTTCATTGTGCTGTCTAACTTGCACTAGATCAGTCAGAACTTATTGCTGATTGGCTGCTACTGCACATTGCACTTTATAATTACCCTCTGAACTATTTTTATAGTAGTACAATCTAGTATAAAGAGAGCCGGACATTTCATTATTTCCTATCAGACCTGATTATGAACGCCCAGGTGCGCTATTTTGCAACAAGTGCGGAGTTGTGAATTGACCACTGATCGCTGGACCTCTATGTAGAGGTTTATAGGATCGTTTATTTGCTACGTTGTCATATCTGTTCTTCTCTTTGTCTGTATATAGTGTAGAGTCCGACAATCCTGGAAGTTTGTTTCCTCCAGAGGTTTCTTGTCAGGATTGAGGAATTTCATGGGCACTATCGTGTCAGACCCCATGGGAGACGTGTTTTCTCTATCTGGAGATTTTCTCACTCTCCGATCAATGTAAGCCTGGATCAATAGGTTATCACATGTGGCTGGGAGAGACGTAATGCTGAGAGTCCGAAACCGTCTCTGAGGAACTTACCATGAAATCTGCACATCCGTGTAGAAGAATATTATAAATTCATGGATAAGCAAAAAAATATTTTATAAAATACATTTTTATGGTTTCTCTTACTTGCAAACACATACATATGTGTAGTTATCACTGTCAGTCGGCACTTACACCCGCCCTTTACCTGGTGCAAGTGATCTAAAAACTATGTACCTAAGAAATCCCCTGAACTTGATTCAGCCATATGTATGTGCCCTGTCCCTGGGCACGCACCCTTACTGTATATTGCCTTCGTTAATCCGCCTCCTTTCCCACCCCATGCGGTGGTAATCGATTACCACCAAATCCAAGAACGAGAAGGCCTACAAATAAAATCTGAACTTGCCAAATACCGAATGGACAACTCTCCAGCATTACACCTTGACGTCATCGCCACCTCTATCAATGTCAATTTACAGCGCCAATGTTGGGTTAAGTGTTTAAACACTTAACCAGCGGGGTCCCGACATTGTCGCTTTAAATTAACATTGATCAAGGTTGCGATGACGTCAAAGGTGTAGTGCCGGAGAACTGTCCATTGGGAGTAAGCTGCTGTCAGCAAGCTGCTGCCATCGGAGATCCGCAGCGTTGGGTTTCGGCTACGTCTGTTTATATTGCAAACGGTGTTTGGTAAATTCGGATTTTATTTGTAGGCCTCCTCGTTGTCGGATTTCTGCTAAACGTTAAAGCGTACCCAACCCCCCCATTCCACTCTTCATGTCGTAGGCAGTCGGAATTATCATTTGCTTGCGACCATGAATTACATGCCATTGCGTTCACAGGCGTATATTCCGTTCTCTATATGCGCCCAGCAATTTCACGCAAGATACGGCACGCAAACGGACTTGCGTTCGAAGATGGATCATAATCTTGAACATGTAACGTTTGAGTCAATTGTATCAGTTAATTGTTAATTCTTGTTGACATGAAGTCGTTAGAAGAAACAGTGCGGAATAAACTAAACACGTTTTAAGTTAAGTAAGCATTGTTTTCACGGCTACGATAACGAGCAGTTTTCCTGCAAAATTCAGTGTTGAAGCCGAAGCGGCGCTGCGCGTAGTGCGAATCACACCACCGTCTTCCTGTTGCGTCACTTGATGGATTTCTCCCATTGTGCGAATGTTTCTATAAATCACATCAGACAAAAAGCAGGGAAAAAAATCACCCGTCAGCTTGTTTATTATGAGAGCTGGTTGTGATTTACACTTCGCTACTACAAAGCAGCGTAATTGAAATATCATTTGCAGATGTCATTTTTCATTTGGTTGTAACGGAGTCAATTAATGGTCTGTTCTATTGTGTTTGTAGGAAAATCTCCAGAAGTTGGTACAGATTGAGTACAGTGTCAGGAGACAGCGCAGCCTTCTGCAGCCCGGGAGAGTAAGTACAATACTCAGGACTTATAGATCAGACCCGTCTTCATCATTCACGGAGACGTGATTATTACTTTTTGCTATTGTCTCAGCCAATTACTATTTTTTTTGCTTTTTAAATGAATGTAATTGGTAATTAGGTGGGTACAGTTTCCAGCATTATAGGAAAGTATCATTCTCAGGGGGAGGCAGAGAAGGCAGGTGCTTTTGGCTCCGTTTTCAGAGGGGCTCATTCACCAAGATTTGCTCTTTGTCTCAATACTTATTGTTTTTTGTCAGTGTAGTTGATATTCTAAAGTTGTTTTTAGCAACTGATTGATTGATTATTTTTTAATCATTCACTTTAATTAGGGCTAATTAAGGTAAACTCAACCTTCATCTTTTATCCCCCGTTTCTGTCCCAGACCATGTATAGTAATCATCATGAGAGAACCAGTTAAACAGGTAGTCTACTTTTGGACAGACCACCCCCCCCCCCTTCCTACATGTGCCCCCTCCATGGAATTTCCACCGTTACCTGTACCAAGTCACTGGTTCGGCTGGAGAGGAGACCGTATGGGTAACAGTAGAAGTCCCCTATAGAGCTCTTTTAGCACTGCATTTAGGTGCAAAATTTGCAATTCACCTTGGCAACCAATCAGACATTTGCTTTTAATATCTTACAGTCCTGGACACTTAAAAGCTAATTGCTGATTGGTTCCTTTGGTTCAGTGCAAATTTTTCAGGGAGTTCTCCCGGACAACTAGACCATTCTCCCAGTTCTTGCATCACTTACTACAGAATTGGACCGGGTGGGTCCTTGTTTAGGCAAATGGCCCCAGCAAACGTAACTCAAGCTGTTGCCCAGTGGGTAGCACTTGTCCCGGAGTACAGGTCCTTAAATTAGGCACGTATGCTATAAACACATATAATTGTCTTAGCAACATTCTGCAAATACCGAAACACATCATTTAAACAGACGAGATTTTTTTTTTCGCACCACGAAGAGTATAAATGATGCTATTTTTAGTGTTAATTGGGATGTGGAAGTGAAGTATAAAGTGTCAGGAGGTCGTGTGACGTGAGAATGGTTATTCCATCTGCCTGTTATGTTTTTACACCAATCTATCTATTCTCACAGGAGTTTGTTAAGGAAGGGACGCTGATGAAGGTGTCTGGGAGGAATCGCCATCCTCGCCATTTGTTCCTGGTAAGATGATCACGTGTGAGACAGAAGAGATATCAAAGGCTGTTATTCCGGGAATTGGGGCTTTGCTGCAAAATTTCTAAAACTTTACAATAAAGCAAAATCAGAAAACGATTAACCAAATACAGAATATCAGGGATGCCGGGAGTCTGTAGTTTAGGTTTCAGTTAAATTCCGAATAATATTTACACCCAAACAGGTGAGCTGGATCCAAACCCTTATTTGCATATTGAAATGGTGATAACTGTGTCATGCTCCCTACAGTTACAGAAAAATCAGGATTATTATTTGGTTGGATACATCAGAGGAAAGATGGAACCGGACAATTATATTGCTCCTATGTAAAAGAGCATTTTGTAACGCTGAGAACTTTATGGGTATACATACAGTGTGTGTGTGTGTGTGTGTGTATATATATAATATATATATATGTGTGTATGATAAAGTATATATAGATATAGATGTATGTCTAATTATTGCTTTATCTGTCTATGGTAACTGTTTATGTGTTGGCCCTTTATATTGTTTTATTGTGTTATTTTTTGTGTATGGGTTGGGATTTCATACTTCAAATGACAGCAATGGCCATTAATACCTTTGCATTGGGCCATTATTGATCATGACCACTTTGTGCCCCGTGTCTATGGTCTTCATCTGATTACAGCATTCACAGGCCAGATATGTCTGCTCAGTCAGAGGGGCCAAATGACCGCATTTCTTCTAAATCTACATGTGTGGCCAAATTGTACACAGATCCAAGTGGTAGGAAGGGCCTATATGTGTCTAACATAAGATGACTATGTTATTGCTATTGAATGATAATGTAGAGCACCTCATCTATGGAAATAACCTGGGAGTGCTGAGGATGAGGAGATTCTCCTGTGATGTTGAGGATGAGGAGATTCTCCTGGGGTCGCTGAGGATGAGGAGATTCTCCTGGGGTCGCTGAGGATGAGGAGAATCTCCTGGGATGCTGAGGATGAAGAGATTCTCCTGGGAGTGCTGATGATGAGGAGATTCTCCTGGGATGCTGAGGATGAGGAGATTCTTCTGAGGATGCTGAGGATGAGGAGATTCTCCTGGGCATGCTGAGGATGAGGAGATTCTCCTGGGATGCTGAGGATGAGGAGATTCTCCTGGGGATGCTGAGGATGAGGAGATTCTCCTGGGGATGCTGAGGATGAGGAGATTCTCCTGGGAATGCTGAGGATGAGATTCTTCTGGGGATGCTGAGGATGAGGAGATTCTCCTGGGGATGCTGAGGATGAGGAGATTCTCCTGGGGATGCTGAGGATGAGGAGATTCTCCTGAGGATGCTGAGGATGAGGAGATTCTCCTGGGGATGCTGAGGATGAGGAGATTCTCCTGGGGATGCTGAGGATGAGGAGATTCTCCTGGGAGTGCTGAGGATGAGGAGATTCTCCTGGGATGTTGAGGATGAGGAGATTCTCCTGGTGTCGCTGAGGATGAGGAGATTCTCCTGGGATGTTGAGGATGAAGAGATTCTCCTGGGGATGCTGAGGATGAGAAGATTCTCCTGGGAGTGCCGAGGATGAGGAGATTCTCCTGGGAGTGCTGAGGATGAGGAGATTCTCCTGGGGATGCTGAGGATAAGGAGATTCTCCTGGGAGTGCTGAGGATGAGGAGATTCTCCTGGGGATGCTGAGGATGAAGAGATTCTCCTGGGGATGCTGAGGATGAGGAGATTCTCCTGAGGATGAGGAGATTCTCCTGGGGATGTTGAGGATGAGGAGATTTTCATGGGGGTGCTAAGGATGAGGAGATTCTCCTGGGGATGCTGAGGATGAGGAGATTCTCCTGGGGATGCTGAGGATGAGAAGATTCTCTTGGGGATGCTGAGGATGAGGAGATTCTCTTGGGGATGCTGAGGATGAGGAGATTCTCCTGGGGATGCTGAGGGTGAGGAGATTTTCCTGGGGATGCTGAGAGTGAGGAGCAACTCCTCGGAATACTGAGGATGAGGAGATTCTCCTGGGACTGCTGAGGATGAGGAGATTCTCCTGGGACTGCTGAGGATGAGGAGATTCTTCTGGGGATGCTGAGGATGAGGAGATTCTCCTGAGGATGCTGAGGATGAGGAGATTCTCCTGAGGATGCTGAGGATGAGGAGATTCTTCTGGGGATGCTGAGGAGGAGGAGATTCTCCTGGGAGTGCTGAGGATGAAGAGATTCTCCTGGGGATGCTGAGGATGAGGAGATTCTCCTGAGGATGCTGAGGATGAGGAGATTCTCCAGAGGATGTTGAGGATGAGGAGATTCTCCTGGGGATGTTGAGGAGGAGGAGATTCTCCTGGGGATGTTGAGGACGACGAGATTCTCCTGGGGATGTTGAGGATGAGGAGATTCTCCTGGGGATCCTGAGGATGAGGAGATTCTCCTGGCTGTATACTTTCCCGCATGTTCTGTCTAACGTGTCACCAGCTCCCACTGCTGGTTTTTTTGACCACAAAGAGCTCTGCAGGCTTTTCCAAGCATTCTTGTGTAACAGAGCATCCTGGCAGGAAATTTACACAGTTCTTACTCCTGGAGACTATTTCCTGATTCCAGATCATTGTTTACATGAATGTTGCCGCACAGAGTTAAAACTGTTCAAATACAAAACAACAACCGTTCCCTGACCCCTGCCAACGTACCCAGATTTCCAGACCCCTCCCAGCCCTTATCTAACTCTTCCAAGAATTTCTCTACAAAGGCGGCTCGGCTCCGAGACTGGATGTTGGATCACAGTTCATTGTGAAGCCTTCCATCAGCTTTGAAATAAGCTTCTATTGTGATGTTATCACAGATGAAAGCTGTGTAATCATCGGCTTAAGTAATGAGGATCAGATATAATATATTTAGAGGTGGCAACGTGATGCAATTATAGCATAGAGCTCTGGAACTAGAAATCAGTCTATGGGTCAAAGCTCTAAAAATCCATCTTATTCTGCTGGCCAGACCAAAACTTATGGGCTGAAGTACAGAATTGGTGCTTTGCAGTTTTTGTAGTAAATATGGGGAAAGCCACCCACCGAAGGTCAGAACAATTAGAGGTCATGGAAATGACCAGAGAACATTGCACCACTGTAACCCCTTCTGGAATGTACACATGGAGCCTGATGTAGAGTCGAACGCAAGTCCAACTGATCAATGCAGAAAGCATTTTTAGCCAAGGATCCATCTCCGTTTCTTCCTCGACTGAGACGGATTTCCCCCTCTCTGTGCTTAGAAGGTGGATCGGTGGATGGTAGTGGGCGAGCTTAGCAATGTACAGGCGTCTTCACGCACTTTACATGCTATGCCGAGATGAAAGCAGCTGCAGATAGGTCTCTAGCCGACATCTCTTTGGCGGGTGCTTTCTGCTGGTGCAACAGACCTTGCATATTTAAAAAAATAAAAATAATAATAAATAATGGTGTGTACCCCCATCCCAAACAGCTTAACCAACCCTAGTCCCGTTTGAGGGGAAGAAGCGCAATTTTTTTTTTAACATTAATTTATTTGTTCAGTAATCTGCTTTGGCACTTAAGTGTATCATGCACACCGACCCGTAAGGCAGATAAAGAGGTGTGTTTGTGCAGTTTGCATAGTATTAGGAGTTGCACGGATCTAAATATCCGTGCGACTTGGAATCCCGTGTAAATTATGGAATGTAGCTTATACTTACGGTTTTGGTGTAAATTGCATCCGACTGCACATCAGGCTCATGATGTGGGAACTTTTTTTCAGCATCATTTATTTTACACATTTTTTTTGTGAACAACTTTGCATCAGTCTCGTTGGGGGTAATAACAGCAGATTGGGCGGGTCAAATAAGTAGCAGTAAAAATTGATCAGATTTTCCTTCTGAATGTTTGTAAATCCGGCACACGAGTGCGGTGTTTGGCCAACTGCGCTACAAGATGCGCTGAGATGACTAGATTTCAGGTGAATATATTCTCATTTGCATAAATACCACTTGGAAGGAAGGTGGAAAGCGATAATAAGGAATATTAACTAAAAATTATACGTTGCTAATTTTTCATGCACTGTTGAATAATAAGTGTTACATTTTAATGACAGGTCTGTGACACCTGTGATGAGAATTGCTGTCTTTTATATCATCATTGGGCTGTTACATACTTTTATACCGTTGTGTACCTATTTTTCCTCCATTTCTGCCAGTCATATTTTACAGGGGGGTCTTGAAATCTATTTTTTATATGTTGATAAAGAAAGTAAACTATTTGAAAACGGCTCAGTCTACTTAGAAACTGCGGGACAGAGCTTCACAGAAACATGGCATTGCTCATTGAACAACTTATACACAGTTTTCTGAACATACATTTCACCCTCTGTTAAAACATTTCTAGTTTTAACTTTTTAAGTGAACAATTGTAATTTTTCTTTAAAAAAAAGTTATATTTGCAGAATGTGTTTTATTAGTTGCGGTGAGACGTCGGTTTTCAAATCGGAACCGTTTGCTAGTTCATAAATCCTCAGACGCTGACAGGCTCGTTAAAATAACCCCCTCCCCCCATAACTTGAAAAATTGATTCAATTTATGCGGAAGTGCTTATAGCTTTTGCAGACCTGATAGGAGAATAGAGGCTGCTCTTATAAGAGACTGTAGAATTGGCAACAGACAATGGAACTATAGTAATTTTTAATGTTTAATGAAATCTCAGGGTGCTAATCAGCATTGCCATGCCAACAGTATGCATCTTCCCTGGATCCAGCCCGGAATAGCCAAGGAAACGATGTATTGGCAATGTCCCAAAAAGCAGTTTTATGAGCTTGTTTCGTACTTCATCTGATTAGCGTTTTTCTATTTTATTTCACGGAATATCTCCAAGGGTCCAGCTCCATCTTTTCTAATTCAGCTATAATTTAATTTTCCTATTGCCAAATGTCTTATACCCATCGGTACAACGTTGGCATCAACATTCTCTCTCACAGGCTTCATCAGGCCGTGGTTAAAGTAGAAATTATTGTGCAGTCATTGGTTTATCACGTGATTCAGCAGTAATGCAAAAACAGCATTCTGATATTTCGAGGTTTTCACTGACATACTTAAATATCTCTCCTATATGAAGGGCTTTTATTGATTATTATTAAATATGCAGTGGTTTACAGACAGAGGGGGCCTGATTCATTAAGGAAAGGAAAGCAAAAAAAGTGAGTAACTTTGCACCTTGGCAAAACCATGTTGCACTGGAGGGGGAGGTAAATTTAAAATGTGGGGACAGATGTAGAGTTGGGGTAGGGCATGTCCTAAATCAACTTTAAATTTCAGCGTAAAAATAAAGTATTTGTGTGCTACATGAAAAAACAGCCAGTATTTAACTTATGTGCAAAATAATAAACTAATTTGCAGCCCTTGCATTGTAACATGGTTTTGTGCAGGAGAAAACTTACTTATTTTCCTTAATGAATCAGGCCCAGGATGTTTAATCATTTACATCAGACCCTGTCCTATTGGAGCTTACAATCTAAATTCTGTATACACACAATCACACACACTAGGGTCCAGTTTTGTCATCGGCCAATTAACATACCAGTAAATTTATGGGCCGTGGGAGAAAAGGTGAGGTGATGTGCATATGGCTAGTGTTTGCCCCAGTTTTACCAGCTGATAACTTTAACGCACATAATATAGACTTGTAATACGCCCTGAATAGGGTCAGTGGGACTAGGTTCCTAAAAGGAAGTGTGGGGAGGATTTTATGATCTGAGCAAACTTCAGGTCTTACAGGAGCCCCTTTTTTATTTTCATTTCAAAATTTGGGGGAGCCCAGAGCCCAGCTATTTCCAATGTTTAAAGTGAAGAAATAATAGTCCAAACAACTATGAAAATCTTCACTGTGGAACAAAATGGCTGCCTCAGAGGACTCCGTGGCTCCCCCTAGTGACTCTCAGCGACGCATCAACATTGATGCTAAATAATTAAGATTTATTTACACATAAGGTTATATCCCTCAGATAAACATTATTTATATGTATGTTTACAAAACACAAATGGCTGGAAAAATAACATAATTTATGTAGCTCCCAGATCATTAATTGTCTATAATATGATATATATATCTCTCTGGGCGCCATCCCACCATAGCCAGGAATGGTAATGTGATCGCCCGGGTGGAGATGTCACAGAACAGATCAGATTAATGTGAGCAAAGAAGGTAATTTATGAAGCAATAAGTAAACTGAATAAAAACCCACTGACTGGTCGTCTATCACTCCGTGTCATGATAATCCCATTCCGCCTCATTGCCTTGCAGAGATGATTGACAGGTGGGGCCGGTAGACCTGCATCCGTATGTTCTTATTAAATACATACAAGGGGACATACATTATTTATACTGAATATTGTGTACAATAATGGCACGGGTCTCTCATTCAGGGTCACGGCTGGGGGTGAGAGGGGCTGATTTCTGTAATAGTCAAAATTTCCATGACGCCATCCATCAACGCCTGGGCCAGAGGGATTCTGGGAGCGAGATTCGTTTGTTCTCCTGACATGTCACATCAGGAAACTCACTACTTCAGGAATATGAAAATGGATGTAGGCAGCCATAGGAGGCAATAAATACAGAGCGTTGCTTTTTATTTGTAGGAAGCCTCAGGGGGGGCGACACACAGGAACATATTGGATTAAAAAGAGCAAGCAGAACTCAACCACTGTAACCCCTAACAACCAATCAGATGTCAGCTTACATTAGCGTGACTAAGTTAGACTGCTAAAAGCTGATAGCTGATTGGTTGCTAGGGCCTCTTATGTTTGCACTTTGGTACAGAATCGACCCAGTATTGTCAGGGCAACTTCCATCTTGGTGCGCTGACCCATTCATGATTCCATTCACACGGGCACATTGCGAAACAGGGGGCAGTAAATACTTTAATATTTCCCCTAGTATGCGGCAGAAAACATAATTGCAACAATAATTTGCGAATCACCTCAGCAGTTCGGAGTGTAATTTTTCCTTTGTTTTGGGTTCTCTTTTAAACTTTCATTTCAGAAGCAGCGTTTGTTGTCATTAGCCCTGTGCCCTATATATGTTGTGGGTGTTATCAGAGCCCCCTGCGTTAATCGTACAGCTGACTCCAGCTTCTAATCAATGGAACTTTGGGGTAAAATAATTTATTGACGTTGAGAATGAATTTTAATTGTCTCTTATATCCTTGTTGTTTCAGATGAACGATGTCCTGCTGTACACCTTCCCGCAGAAAGACGGCAAATACAGGCTGAAAAATACGCTCTCCATTCCAGGAATGAGGGTAAGGGCTCCCTGATATACTTGTGCTTTGTATTTATATAGTAAATTAATAAGAATTATCTACCAGACCCTCCAACATGGGTACAAAATGCTCTGTTATTGTACATCCAGTTACAACATACCTGACTGCTCTCCTGTAATGTCCGGAAGACTTCCGGAATTCCGAGGAGTCCTCCCGGACTGCCGGCAGTGTGGATCACTCCCCCAAATCCCGCTTCTCTTATTTCTATGAATGGGATAGGGGCTTCGATGATGCAATTTGCGTTGTCAGGCCCCGCCTCTGCTGTGTGAGGTCGCAGTGGGCGGGGCCTGTTGATGCAAATCACGTCATCATGATCCACCACTGGGTGTTACCATGAGCCACATCAAAGTGTGAGGTCACAAATCACTTGTGTGTTATACATATATTAATATAACTTATTATATAAACATACAATATAGACGAAGTGATGCAAAACTTTAATGGCAGAATTTTATAGAATTTATTATTTTTCCCACACAGAAAAACCCCCACAGGCTTTGGAAGGTTGATAATATTTGTGTCTGGTATGGGAAGAGTTTATATCTATACGGTTAATATTCCGAATCTCCTATAGACCTCTGGACACTGCTGGGGGGAGGGGGGGTAACGGATTCACTTGAATGAAGTCTCCGTTTTATGGAGCGAGGGGTTTTGTTATATTATAATGCACCGTTCCTTCCCATTTTGACTGCTGCTTAACCACAGAACAGATATAGCGCAATTAAATGGCTCGTTTCATCCTTGTAAAACCAGGCAAATAAAACCCCTCGTTAATATTAACTGTGAACTGACCACTGCCGCGAAGTCAAAGAACGATCTTCCCTCTATAGCGTTTACCACAGTCGGTGGATGACTGGACGAGAGTCAGCTGGAGACCAGCGTAATCTGGTTATTAAGAGGCAGTCAGGGATATTAGCCGGGGTGGAAGGTCGTCCAGTTTACATGATACCAAAGATAATAAAAAAACAAAAAAACATGAAAATTAATTTACTCTTTATTTTGAAACTTCAAATCTGTGTCTGTCAAGAAAACGTATTGATTAAAAATGTGGTCAGTGTCAATTCTTACTTTAATTACCATTATAGTCTGTAAACACGGGGACAAATGTGAATGTATTATGTTTGAATTTAGAGGCCACAGTGTCGCGAATATTAGTTCAGCCTTTTAACAATCCTAAAAAAATACATCTCTATCTATCTATGTATGTATGTATCTATCTATCTATGTATGTATGTATCTATCTATCTGTCTATCTATCAATTTATCTATCTTGTTTATCCATCTATCATCATCACCATTTATTTATATAGCGCCACTAATTCCGCAGCGCTGTACAGAGAACTCATTCACATCAGTCCCTGCCCCATTGGGGCTTACAGTCTAAAATCCCTAACACACACACACACACACACACACACACAGACACACAGGGAGAGACGCACACACAGACAGACACAGACTAGGGTCAATTTGTTAGCAGCCAATTAACCTACCAGTATGTTTTTTGGAGTGTGGGAGGAAACCGGAGCACCCGGAGGAAACCCACGCAAACACGGGGAGAACATACAAACTCCTCACAGATAAGGCCATGAACTCATGACCCCAGTGCTGTAAGGCAGATGTGCTAACCACTACGCCACCGTGCTGCCCTATCTATCTATCTCATATCTATCTATGTATTTATCTATTTATCTATCTATTTATCTATCTGTCTATCTGTCTGTCTATCTGTCTATCTCATATCATTCTATGTATATATCTATTTATCTATCTATTTATCTATCTATCTAGTTTATTCATCTATCTATCTATCTATCTTGTATCTATCTATCTATCTATCTATCTATCTGTCTATCTGTCTGTCTATCTGTCTATCTCATATCTATCTATGTATATATCTATCTATCTGTCTATCTATCTATCTGTCTATCTATCTATCTCATATCTATCTATGTATATATCTATCTATCTGTCTATCTATATATCTGTCTATCTATCTATCTCATATCTATCTATGTATATATCTATTTATCTATCTATTTATCTATCTCGTTTATTCATCTATCTATCTTGTATCTATCTATCTGTCTATCTGTCTATCTATCTGTCTATCTGTCTGTCTATCTGTCTATCTCATATCTATCTATGTATATATCTATCTATCTGTCTATCTATCTATCTCATATCTATCTATCTAACATCTATCTATGTATATATCTATCTATCTGTCTATCTATCTATCTGTCTATCTATCTATCTCATATCTATCTATGTATATATCTATCTATCTATCTGTCTATCTATATATCTGTCTATCTATCTATCTCATATCTATCTATGTATATATCTATCTATCTGTCTATCTATCTATCTGTCTATCTATCTCATATCTATCTATGTATATATCTATCTATCTGTCTATCTTTATATCTGTCTATCTATCTATCTCATATTTATCTATGTATATATCTATTTATCTATCTATTTATCTATCTCGTTTATTCATCTATCTTGTATCTATCTATCTGTCTATCTATCTGTCTATCTGTCTGTCTATCTGTCTATCTCATATCTATCTATGTATATATCTATCTATCTATCTATCTATCTGTCTATCTATCTATCTCATATCTATCTATCTCATATCTATCTATCTCATATCTATCTATGTATATATCTATCTATCTGTCTATCTATCTATCTGTCTATCTATCTCATATCTATCTATGTATATATCTATTTATCTATCTCGTTTATTCATCTATCTATCTTGTATCTATCTATCTATCTATCTATCTATCTATCTATCTGTCTGTCTGTCTATCTGTCTGTCTATCTGTCTATCTCATATCTATCTTGTATCTATCTATTTATCTATCTCTTTTATTTTAAAACTGTTTCTTGCAAATAAAAAATATATTTAAAAAAATCCACTCATAACGAAAGAGTTTTATATATTTAATGACCCGTAAAGGGACACGCGGAGGACTGAGTGGCCCCAGGTCTTACTCCTGTATATTTTTTCCGCAGGTGAGTCGCCCGATTGTGGAGAATGCGCAGAACGTGCTGAAGATCGAGTGCATGGAGCGCTGCCTGATGCTGTCAGCCAGGTAACACCCGTTACTGGGGTTGTATCGGAGGAGGGAGGTTACAGTAACCTCCTTACTGAGACCTCGACCAATGACACAACTGTACCATTATAACTGATTACCGCTGACCATTATAACTGATTACCGCTGACCATTATGGGTCTGATTCATCTTCGTGTGAGCGCAACTTTACTTTAAAACAAAAATCGTAAGTAACTTGTACCCATTTGAATCTGGGTATAAGTGCGTTCTGCCCCTGGGTTTCCATATCTGAGCACGTGCAGAGCAATTTCGCACAAATACGGCACACCACGGGACTTGCGCCCGAAGATGAATCAGACCCTTTATATTTATCTGTATATAATTGTCATATTACATCTCCTGACAAATAATGATACATTTCTGATGCCATCGGCTCTTAGTTAATTATATTTCTGCAGTAATGAGAATTGTTATTTAGCTCCACAATCATTACTCCGCTTCAGTAGATGACTTTCTGCCGGTTGAGCGGTTCGCATTTCGCCGCGCACATCGCGTTCCGTGAACGCCTTGATTGGTGACCAGGTGGAACCAATTTGCACATAACTCACCTCAGAGGCTGAGTTCACTAGCGTTGGCTTCGCGATTTGCCAGCTTAAGACGTGTGATTATCGTCAGGAGATGTGTAATGATGCGGAGAGCATTACGGACGCAGAACATGTCTGATATTAACTACGTGCGCTCAGCATCCCCATCTCCCTGCCCTCAGATAATGAAATTTAGAATATTTTCCAGAGGGCAGCCGTTAACCAAACCATATGTTTCTCACCGTGAAGCCACTGACAGATGATTACTACTTCTGTTCTGGAATTCAGGCGATATACTACAGAGATTGTTGTTCTCTAAGATATAAACTATTAAAATAAAAAATAATCTTTTGGTATGGAAGATACAATAATGCAGATTATTGGCACAAATTTTGGCTCAGTGATGTGAGGTGCCAGATTTGTTTAAGCAAATTCTTAAAAATACTATATAACTATAATATATATTATAATGCTGCATTTAGAAGATTTGGGGGTTGCAGATTTGTATTTTTCTGGCCGGAATACGTTTGTTTGAAAGTTATTAATTAAAACAGTAAATTGGTTCTCTCCCCGTTAGCGACAGCCCAGGCACAGACCACAGAGTAATCTCTCAATGCATTTCTCTTTTTGGGATAATAAAGTGTGACATCACAGCAAGAGGTTAATTGTCGCCTTCCTCGGCGGACGCTGCTTTCTAAATGACGTTATAAGTGACAGCGTGGGCACTTGGTAAACGACAGTCAGTTTGTCTTTGTTATCTTAACACCATTTGTATCTTAACGGAAGATCCGTCGACAATTTAATGATGTAGAGTAGACCGGGCGCCGTGGAGCGCGCTGGATATATAACGCAGCCTAGGACATTGCAGATACAGCGAGGTGCACTCAGTGTAGTCTCGTGCTTAATAAGTGTTTTATCAACTATATTGTCACAAGTACGGGGTGTAATATAGAGTGATAGAGGAATGACAGCCAAGTCTGTAGGAAGCTCTAGAACCGCACCACAGACTGCAATATGATGCAGCACTCCGCAGGGTGTAACCCGTATGTCTAATTAGAAAACATTATTTCTTAATTTAATTTCCAGCTCCTGCTCGGAGAGGGATGAATGGTACAGTTGTATCGGCAGAACCGTACAAGAGTATTACAAAGCTCCGACCGTTTCCGTCTATAACAACGTGGAGGTAAGTTACAGCATTGTGTTTTTATGTTCCAACTCAGAACTAGGCAACCTAAGTCTCTCAAGCTGTGGAACCACGGGATTGTCTAGGCACGTCCAGACTTGGTACCGCAACAGCTGAAAACACGCAGGTTGCCTACCTCTGTTTAAGTATTAGCTAATTGTTGCAACTCACAAGATTTAAAAGCATTTTTAACGTTCTATAGGGGACATATATAAAGAAGACTGTTTTCCCCTCACTAGAGCTCATCATTGTAGGTTTTCATTTCTGGATTGCTATTTGTAGAGCTGCCCAGGCCAAACCAAAGAATCTAAAACAAAATAACTTTGAATGAAAATACAGATTAGCAAATAATTTTTACCAACACTGAGAGCAGAAATATTCAGCAATTAACACTTGTAATTTTAGGGTACGGAGGCTTCATTCTCCGCTTGCTGCTGAGATTTGTATTTGAGGCAGAAAATATTAAAATAATTAACGCTCTCCGCAACTCCCAGGCACAGTATTATCTTCTCTGTGATCAGGGCTCATTATATTGCTAAAATAAACCAGCTAGCACTCCCCGCAGTCTTCACGCTGTTAATATATTATACTGTAGGCTCTGCCAGGGGGTGGGGGAGTAAGTGGATAACAATGTACCTGCTGTATGTAATCACTGGCTTCTTGAAATAAAGGAATATTAAGGTTTCAGAGGCTTGTGATGCAATTATAAGTCTATCAATTCACTAGAGTGAGATCGCTGAGGCATGAGGCACAAAGGACCTCACGTTTTAGTGCTGTCACTACTTTTTGTTGAGTTGATAGGTTGTGTATTCATTTGCTGTCTGTACTACTTAGCTCAGTGTTTGCCCACTTTTTGAACCTCCTGTCCGGGAAGTGTTTGGGGCAAGGGTGTGACAACGCAATTTGGTCATCACGGTCCTGCTTGCCAGTGCATAATGTCTCGATTTGAGTAATCTCACCACAGGGGATGGGCTAAGTTTCGAGATGCTTCTGTACTGGCTGACAAAAAAAAAACACCCTAAATTAGTAATTATGAGCCCGCAAACATTCTTATACTCCTGTATATACAAGTAGTAGAATATAATTATTAAAAAGAAAATATATTATTTGTTTTTCATAGTGGACATTCCATGAACTTTGGTTTATTTTGTGATTGCCTCTTGATTTCTTTTAAAACAACAAAAAAAAAAAAAAACATCCCAAAAAGTGGAATTATCGGTACATTGGACACTAATCTTATGTAACAGCACCATCTAGTGGCAGGTGCTGAAAATGGCAATAGGTCTGGTTTGAAATGCGTTAGCACATTGGTGAGCAGCTGTTGTAGTACAAGGGGGCTCAATTGCTAATACCCAGCGCAGGCAGCAATTCTGTGTTAATATTACATCATTTCACTATGTCAAAGCATCGCAATGGTACGATGAATAATGGTTTCTTCTCTCTCAGCTTAGGGAAAGGCTGGGAATGTGTCTGGGTGAGAGACCCCCGAGTGTGGCCCACATGTCTCACGCCATGATGTGTATGAACTGTGGCAGCGACTTCACACTAACGCTGAGGCGCCATCACTGCCACGCTTGCGGCAAGGTGAGCTTGGGATAGTCTGGTGCCCTCTACTGGCTGCGATTAGTAACAATTATTTTACGGAGTACTAAGATTACCTTCAAAGGGGATGTAATTAAATGCAAACTCTGCAATTTGATAAGTGTTTTTTTTCTGATATTTGTATCATGTGCCCCCTTTAGATACTTAATATTTAGCAAGTACCCCCTATTGTGTATTAGTTTATCCCATCAAACTCACAAAGTATATACATGTATTCCAAAGATCCTAGAATGTATATAATGCATAATACAATATATATACTCATTACTTATGTATTAAGCTGCATTTTTGGCTTAGTTTATCAGGTACAAATACCCTGTTACATCTGTCTGGTGTCACCCTGGTACATGTTGTCTAAACCAGGGTTTCTCATTAGCATACATTTTGCATTATATCCCTCCTATGTTTTTTCATGGTCATGCAAGATATCAGCCAGATATTTAAATATGCAAAAAGTATGTTTCAGAGTTTCTATAAATACTTTCCTTCTTTTGACAGATTGTTTGTCGCAGTTGCTCAAGAAACAAATACCCGTTAAAGTATCTGAAAGATCGTCCATCTAAAGTTTGCAATGGGTGCTATGCAGAGCTGCGGAAAAGAGGCAAGTATATCCCAATCTCGTAAAATAAGACTTGATTAAATTATTTTAGTGCTATGGCTCCACCTAGTGATCAGCCACAGCTGTTACAGTCCTGCCTGTTATTAGTGCTATGGCTCCACCTAATGGCAGGCCGTAGCTATTGCAGTCCTTAGAAATATTTTCATTCCAAAACATAGAAATAGATATTTGGTATAATTGATTTTGTGGTATAATTTCTCCTCTCTTCGCTTACTTCAATAGAGCTTGCATCAGCGAGCATGAATTCCTCACCGCAATTACCAAGGTCTACCACTAGTGCGTTTTCATCCATGCTTCAAAGTATTCACCCCTCTGCCTTCAAGAGACACAAGAAGGTGCCATCGGCTCTCATGGAGGTAGGGACAAGGCTGTCTGAGAAAAGGCAAGGACTGAATGTGCAAATCCTCCACACAAGACTTCCTGCTTTCATTGACGTTTACTATGTGTGATAAGCGTATAGCCCCCTGTGGTCAGCAATGACTGTATGTTTACCTTCCTGGATGGACGTGTAGGAGTTATCATAGGGTGGGCTGTATCCCAATAATGTCATATAATGGAGGATATAGAGATGTGTGATTACCAGACAGTCGGGTATCCTGTAGCTTGTGTACAGTATCAGAGGGCAGGATACAACGGCGGGGTAACATCACTTGTACTTGTTGGACAATAATTCCCACAATCCACTTGTAGCACACCCTGATCCACCACGCCACACCCTGTTCCAGTGGGACGTCGCCCAGTTTCCACTTGGTCATGACCGTCCCGAGGACACCCAGAATGTTTTGAGGTGTGGCTGTCTGGTATATATCCCATCCCATAGGTAAATCGAGGGGGGGTTCCCTAGTGCCCGGAAACCCAATCTCCAAGCCTGGTGCACTGTATAATTGAGGTGGCTGGACCCTGCCCCCACTTCACACGACTCTGCTTGAAAAGGGAGAGCTGTGTGCACCTAACAGTAGTGCACGCAGCATTGCCCATGTATATTATAGGGATAGGAAGAGTTGGAGAGCAGCCAAGCACTGTCTAATATTATAGCCACGCCCCCATGCATGATGGCCACTCCCACTGGCGGCATGGTGTGGAAATCCCCCTCTACAAATCCTGCTTTTGCGCCGCATCCCACCGTACAGTCCAATGTATGAGATTGTGCCACTAGGGCTGTGGGTTACAGCTCCGGGCCCCGAGCTGTGGCCCTCACTAAAATCCACCACTGTATAGGGCAGTATGTACGTATAGAGCAGGCCTGCCCAGCCTGTGTTTCTCCAGGTATTGTGAAACTACAAGTCCCAGCATGCCTTGCCAGCTATCGGCTGGCTATTTCCTGGCAGAGCATGCTGGGGCTTGTAGTTCCACAGCACCTGGAGAGACACAGGTTGGGCAGGCCTGGTGTAGATAATTACAAACAGTCAGTGGTTGGTTCCAAGTGCCGGATTCCAGTTATTACACTGATAAGAAACCGTCACTGAAAAAAATAAATCACTGTTAATGTGTCATAAACATGTAGATATTCCAATAGCAGAGTGGTAGATGGAGTTTGTGCAGGAAATTAGCTGTCTTCATGTATCTTGGATATTAATGCTGTAAAATGTGTTTTTCCTTCATACGATTAGTTTGGAGCTCAGTATACAGATACCTCTATAGTGTGTGTATATATATATATAGTCTACACTGTAGACTCTACAGTGTATGTCTGGGCTGCATCTTAACAGGGTGATAATATGGATACACAATGGCAGCGTATTGAAAAGGAAACAATAAAAAAAAAAAGATGTGTTACATCCACTGTTATCCTTATTAATAAATAAAGTACATGCACCATTGACACACAGTGGAAGCAGCCATGTTGTATAGTGACATCACTACGAGGTATGAGGCACAAACTCCCTTGTGTATTTACAGGCTGTGATCTTCAGGCTGCATCCACTGATATAAACTGGTATCTGTGACTCTTTTCTCTTCAGCAAGACCTCTAGCATGTAGCTGTAATACAAGTGGTCATTCCTTTTGTGTATTGTGCATTAAAAGCTGTGTATGTCCTTATTATATTTCTGTACTGTAAATATTAAGAGTTGAACATATAAAATATTCATGTTGTAAGACATTTTGTAGCTTTAATAAATGCAGACACGCCCATCAACCACCCAGACAGTCCCAATTACGTCAAAAAAGGAGGGGTCCTACACATAGCCACACCCCTTTGTGGGCGTGGTTAGGTGCTTCACAAGGCAAGGTCTACACAGATCCAGTTTTCCCATTTTGTATTTGGAATATTGGAAGTAATGTCTCCTGAGAGATGTCACTATCCACTAGAGAGCCATTGTTTCTGACTCTCTTGCAAGTATTATGATACACTGGGTTGTGGGCGTGGCCTATAAGGGGCGTGGTCATTGATCAGCCAGGGATGGGGGGGGGTGAGCGAACGGCAGAGAGGAGGCAGTGTCACAATCCCTTACATTTGCTCATCGTCTGCACAAAAATTACATAAACCAATATCTACTGTGTTCATTCCCTCTACTAGTTCTAAGCAAGCAAACACATTATTAAGGTTATTGTGTCTTTAAGGAACACGCTGCATTATAACTGTCTCAGCCTGTGGTGCTCTACAGATAAAATCTAAGTTCTATTATTAACAAACGGTGCTGATAAATAGAGGTCGTTTCAACCTACAAGTACAGCGCATTCCCTCGTCCGCCCAGTAGGGGGCAGCAAGTTATTATTTATATCTGCTAACATGAGCCTTGATTAGCAGTTACATAAATTGTGCCCTTGGTAAGAGACTACATCTCCAAATTAGCATATTCATAGCAGCAAACAGGAGGAATATATATCTAATTGTACGCCGGGGTGATAAGTAATTACACGCCTGTGCATTTCCAAGTAGAACATATGTCACGTCTCATAGCAGAGATTATATTCTGCACACACTCGGTGTCTGTTATTGTACTGGTGGCTGCAAGATCTGGGAGCGGAGGCAGCGACAGCCTGGAAATAAGCAGGAAGATGATATCTACAGTCACCGTATAATATTACAGTCACCGTATGTGTGTAGTACAGTCACTGTATAATCGTACAGTCACCGTATGTGTGTAGTACAGTCACCGTATAATGTGTGTATTACAGTCACTGTATAATAGTACAGTCACCGTATGTGTGTAGTACAGTCACTGTATAATAGTACAGTCACCATATGTGTGTAGTACAGTCACTGTATAATGTGTGTAGTACGGTCACCGTATGTGTGTAGTACAGTCACCGTATAATGTATGTAGTACAGTCACCGTATGTGTGTAGTACAGTCACTGTATAATGGTACAGTCACCGTAAAATGTGTGTAGTACAGTCACCGTATAATTTGCGTAGTACAGTCACCATATAATAGTAGTCACTGTATAATATATCTTAGTACAGTCACCGTATAATAGTAGTCACTGTATAATATATCTTAGTACAGTCACCGTATAATAGTACAGTCACTGTATAATAGTACAGTCACCGTATAATAGTACAGTCACCATATAATAGTACAGTCACCATATAATGCGGCAATCTCCCGAAAACCTCTTTGGAGGTTCATAAATAGGCCCATAAATGTCATTATTGCTGTTATTTTCTTCATGTGCTGGGAGTTTGCTCAATGCTTCCACTACTCTTTCAGTAAAACGGTGACTTCCTGTGTGATACAACCTAAAGTGGATTATTTCTCCCGCAGATTAGAACACTCGGTAACGTCTGTTTCCCCCGCAGGCCGCAGCATCCGGAGAAAGCGCCTCAATTAGTGGTTATTTACATCGGTGCAAAAAGGGAAAAAAGTACTGGAAGAAACGCTGGTTCGTTATTAAAGGCAAAGTCCTGTACACGTATACAGCGTGTGAGGTGAGCATACCGCCGGCACAGACAGTATACTCAGACTAGGGAAGTCCGTGGATCTCCCAGACTGTCCATAACGTGACAAGGGACAGACTACTTTAACTTACTGATTTCTGCGTCCCATACTGCAACTTTTACTAAGTGTTTATATCATCCAGTCAGTATTGTTTACTTTTATAGGCCTTGAATCCTACACAAGAACTCTTGTCTGTGACTACAGTTGTATCCAATGCAGAGAGCAGAGCTGTGTCGTATCCAAGGGCAGCAAAAATAAACAATTCCGTCTATTGGGCTTCCCTAAAATGCTGAACCTTTTATCAACAAGCTGGCAAACTTGTTTAATGTAACTGCCCTTGAATACGACATAGCTCAGCTCCACCTATTAGATGCCGCATATTAGTTACAGAAAAGTTCCGTGTCCCGTTCAAGTGTAACTGAAACAGAAATACTCTGCTGAAATGATATAAAATCATTGATGAAATACACAGAAGGAAGCCAATGTGTTTAGCAGAAGTTGCAGATGGGATTATACAATTTAATTAAAGTCATCTGCAGATTAAAAACATTTAATCCCCCGTTTTTATTTTTAATCATAGACAACATTTTATTTATTTCCATGTGGTTTGTCCCGGTTTTATCCACGGTTTGATTTTCTTCACCGACATCTGTCTCGTTGAGTCTGTGGCGGCCGGAGAGAGAGATCAGCAAAGTGTTAGTTTAACTGTTAAAAGTTCAGATTTATTCACATTTTTTTTCCTTTATTCTTTTCAGGACAAAATTGCCACAGAAAGTTTACCCCTATTAGGTTTCCGCATTGTGCCTGAGAACTGGGACCTGAACCCCAAACTAGGCACAGTGTTTCAGCTTTACCACAAGCAAACCTTGTTTTATAGCTTCAAAGCAGCAGATACCAATTCAGCCATCAGGTACTTACCTCTCCCTCCGCCCTGCTCTCTACTGTCCCCTGCTGTCCACCTGCTTTATTACGTCTATCCTGACAGTCATGTGACATAGAAAACGTGTTTTCTTACATCAATGACCTGTAACAAATCATCCAGTCCTCACCAAGTCCTAAATTGAATCCTGAGTGACAGCACATAACAGATTTATTCATCATAAAATAAGCCAGCACGAAGAAGCTATGTGTGGAAAGTAAGCACACCCCATGTCGGTCCAACGAAATAACTGTTTTTGGGATGAGATTATAAGTCTCTTATATCTTATTTTGGGATTTTTGGCTCACTCCCCTTTATAGCGCTGCTTTGTGGTATTTGAGGTCATCGCTCTCCAGCTGTGCTGACGTCCCGCCAAAGCATCTCCATTCATTAGGATTTGAGTTAGGTATTTGGCCATTCCAAAACAGCAATTGTATTATTTTTTTAGCCATTGGGTTGTAGATTTTCTGGACCTAGGCTTACCGCCATTTCAGCCAAGCCTCAGTCATTAGACAGGTGACCTCACATTTCCCTCCAGAATACTCTGCTATAAAGAGACGTTACTGATACTTAATAGTTGTGGAGCGTTCAGGTTCTGTGGCTGCAAAACAGTCCCCGGCCACTATTCCTGATGGCTGGTTTAGTGTCATCTTGGTTTTCACTGTTCTTTAAGACCTAACAAGTCCACTTTGGTCTTGGTCTCCATAAAGGACAATGTTCCAGCAGCCATATGTTCCATTCAGATGTAAATTTGCAAACCTGAGCCAGAGAAATGGCCTATAATATCCTCCTATACTTCCATGACAGACGTTCTTGTTCTGTCATTTTCTGGTAGAGTCCTGAACATTTACCATTAAACCTGTAGATTCCTGGATGTAAGTTTTGGACCTTTTGTGTATCTGCCGAGAGCAGTCTTCACTGTTCTCCACTTAGAAATAATCTTACTCACTGTAGAATAATGGACATCTCCAGACCGACGAGCAGGAACCAACACTAATCTGAGATCATTACAGATGTCTCTTCTCCTTGGTTACCATAGACCTGACCTCCCCATTCCAAGTTGCAGAATGTTCTACGTTTCTGTACAAGTTGCAGCTCTTCCTGGTGATAAAGTGAACTTGATTGACACAAATGATGTCCTTTATATAGAAGCAACCAGGGTGCACTTACATTTTCACGTCCGGCCTCTTAATTCTAACTTATTTTGTGACGAATACATAATAATGACCAAGTAAAATCTGTTATGGGTGATTTCTCACATGCGATTTATCAGATTTATTTTAGGACTTGGAGAGGACTAGATGATTATTAATGACATTATGTAAAAACACAGATTTGAAAGAGTGTGTTCTATATTTGTCACATGACTGTATTAGCTCCGTTAACACACACATGTCCTAGTAATACTCTTCTCTGTACGTCTACGGATGAGTCACCTTGTGTAGGAAAGTGACCTCACTGACTGCAGTTTGCAAGGAAAAGCAGAGAATTAGTTATATAACGTTGATGTGTGCGATTAATCGCTATAGACAGATCACAGGACCTGTAAACAGTAGATCCCCGTAGGACCAGCCACACACGGCACTAAGACAACAGGGGTGACCTGGTATAAAAATACTGCAGACACCAAGATCGGTGATTCCAGTTCTTCTGTCTGCAATCTGCGGGTTAGACAAATGCCGACTGTTCCTGCGTTTCGCTCTGTCCCTCGTATCACACTGCTAGTCGTGCAAGAACAGATGTGTGCATTAATCCTGACACCTGTTGTTAGAGTGAGTGTTACACGCAGGTTACAGCAGATACCCTATAAAATTGTGCATCATTTCTAACATTTCAGTCCGTCCCATAAATGCAGGAATTTGGCTCAGTGACCCCTGCAGTATTTACAGAAGAGTTTGTTCAGTCACGTCCTAGTCAGAATCAGTTACCTCCAGCAGGGCTTAATAGTCAGCGACTACGGGTAAGCCCAGGTATCCAGCCGTGTGTGTGCATTCTATGCTATACTTATATGTCCATCCATTGCAACATTTCTTTATCACTCATCCACCTGTGTTCATTATTTGTTTACATCAAGCGTCCAATCTCCAGGCCGCACTTTTCTGTTTCTCATGTCCGATTCATACACAGTGAAGACCGTTTAAAGATGAATGTATTCACTTAACACAAAGTTGGACACATTTACAAGGCACTTAATGAACACATAAAACTAGTTTATTTTTGCATTATATGAATTGCAGCACTATATGTAACCAGCAAACCCAACTCAGAATCTACAGCAGGCGACCAATTGTATGAAATACCAAATAAAACTAATCCGTCTCCCTTGTCTCTTGCAGGTGGGTTGAAGCCATAAAAGAAGCGTCGGTTTTATAGCATTTGCTCACGACAAAGCCCACCGACCCAATGAACATTAACAGAATGTAAATTCCGACCCCTGAGCTTCAGAACAGAACTATTTGCAGGAACAGAGGACCAGCTGTCTGAAGCCTCCGTCTCTACGTCTTACTCTTTTATCGGATGGCTTTTTTCCCCTCAATTTTATACAGCAGCTGGTGGGATGTATTATACAGGGTGGGATGTATTATACAGGGTGGGACTGGCAGTCACGCGCTTCCTTGAAACATTTTGGCCTTTTATATGGTGAAAGGTTCCGTTTTTACATAGAGACAATCTTTCCCCAAATATATTCCTGTTTACAATGTTCTAATGACTAATTTAGCAGGTAATTTTATACTATATGTCATCCTTATCTATAGTACAAGTAAAAGGAGGTGGCGGCTGTGGATTAAAGGGGTACTCCACCTTCCGATAATTCCATTGTCCCGGCAAACTAATTCTTGTTGCCCTTGGATACCGCAGGTCTGTGCACTGAATACTGTACAGTTGTATCCACACAGATCTGTTGTCATATCTAAGGGCAGCGAACATATGTCTGGAGAATAGCGTTGCTTTTGACGGTCGGCGTTCCCCTCTCAGTAAACTGATTAACCTCTAGTGAAAACGAAAACAAACAAGTGAACCTCATCTTTGTCCATTCAGTTTTTATACTGTATTCTCAAGGGCTTCTCTCCTGTTGGAATTATCGAATACTGGATTTGACTACTTCTGTTCACACTACGACCGGCGGTTCGGCTATCGTCGATGAACCACGTGATGCCTCCTCGCTGCTTCAGAACACTGAAACCTCATAGATTACAGTTGCTGCAAACTTACAGGACCCCTTTGTCCTCCGTGCCCACCGACAAGGGATATGCGTATTGCAACGCCCTCCATTTGCCAATATAAAACCGTTTTTTAGCAAACTCTGCTAATTATCAGCTCTTTTGAAATGGCGTCGTTTACAGAGAAACTTATTATTGTATATGAGACAAAAGCCTTAAATACACACGTTGGTTCTTTCCGACCTATTTAAAAGTAAAAAATAACAGCCAGGTTCACCTCTTAACGAGAATCTGTAATAATTATGTGTATAAATATCTATGTTTAACAGTGTTGTCATTATAAAGACGTTGTTTGTTCTAGAAATGAGATTACGGAGATTTTATTTTTCAGACAGGTGATCTACAAGTCCAAAAAACAAACTTTCTTTTTAATACATTGAATAATTTAGGGAATCCTTTACATTAGTCCCTGGAGCTTACAATCTAAATCAGGCCTGTCCAACCTGCGGCCCTCCAGATGTTGTGAAACTACAAGTCCCAGCATGCTCTTACAGCTATCAACAGGTTGTCTACTGGCAAAGCATGCTGGGGCTTGTAGTTTCACAACACCTGGAGGGCCGCAGGTTGGACAGGCCTGATCTAAATGCTGAACTACACAATAGAGGCGATTTTTGTTTGTAACTAACCTACCAGCAATTTTGGAGCGTGGAAGGAAACCCACGCCAGCGCGGAGAGAACATACAAACACTACATAGACACTGCTCGGTCGGAATTAAACCCATGATCACAGCGCTGTGAGACAGCAATGCTAACCACTGTGCCACAGTACCCCTATCTACATCTATACTACGACTGTGCGCAGCAGGACTATGAACGATGGGGAGATAAGTATTGTGTGCTAAAGATTATTAGTGTGTGTTTGTGTAGGAAAGGAATTAAAAACAAATTATTAAAACTGGAGAATCCGTGATACATGCAAACGCTAGATTAATCATGTATTTGTTGTTTAACGTGCCATAGCGGTCATTGAGACTATACAGAAATACGACCCCTTACCTGCCCTCAGCAGCAGACATTGGGGACCAGGGATACAGTCATCATATTACAAATTATGCAGCACTTTACCTAGGTTTTAATCAATCAGTCCCTGCCTCATTGGCGCTCACAGACTAAATTCGGTAACGCACAAACACAAAGCTGGTTAACCTATCGGAATGCTTTGGGAGTGTGGGAGGAAACCAGAGCACCGGGAAGAAACCTAAGCAAACATGGGGAGAACATACAATCTCCACACACATCATGGAATCAAACCCCACGGCCCTAGGGCTGAGACGGCAATGGCGACCAGCGTAGCACATGAGAATTAAGCCAGGTGGGGGTGCCGGAAGGTTTTCTGGGTAATTCTAACCACCGGAAACAGTCATTTCATCCAGTTGCATCAATACAATGTCACAGATAGGACCTGATTGCTAATGGTACTGCAGAGCGTCAGAAAAAGGAAATATTACATTTATGGCGTGATAAGTACAATTGAGAACCAACGGAAAACAAGCTACTTATCTCTGTAATAAGAACAATTAATGGATAAAACAAAATTCTCTCCTGACAGCTATGTAAACGGACCCGTGTGTATTATAGCCGTTCATAGCTTATTCCGAATTCACCTTTCCACCTCTCTGCATGAAGCCGGTTCCAGGGGAGATATAAAGAGCTGGCGGGTTATTTACTGAAAATATTCTATATTTGGTGCATTTTGTTTTTTCATTTTTAAACAATATATAGGACTGGGTGGTATGTCAAGACTTTCAATTTGGCTTATCTAGCAGTGTACAGTTGTATTTTGGGGGACTACAGTGATTAATCTTGTGATCATTCAGAGCCAACCGTGCTGGAAGGTGGCAGATTCCCCGGCATTAAGCTACACTACAGAAAATGACCGCAGAAGCAATTTCTGTAACGATTTTACCAATGACTGAAAGTCCCGATGACCCTGCTGATTTCATGTGTACACACCGACATGATCTGCGATCTTCATCTCTCATAACCATCTGCTGAAAACATCACGGCTCTGCACACACTACAGATATCTGCCTACGCTGCTGGCCGTGAGTGCGTACTCACTTCCACATTTACCAAACATTGTTGACCGTGATTTTTAGTCAGTCTATAAAAATCAACTGAACAGATGCAATGTGTTTTGGCCCCATAAAACATGATCGTGGAAGTGTACACACTAATGTGATGCCAGACCGAAGAGTTGTTAATTGCCTCAATGGCACGATAGTTGGTTGAAAAACCTGTAGGGTGTACCCAGCTTGAGGTGTCGCAGGATGTTACGTGGAAGCTCACTGGGATAGTCACACTCATGGATGCTAAAATATATCACAGCAAATTCATGTTTCCCCATCTTTCTTTCTGTGCCAAATATGGATCTTTGTGTGCCAAAGCCATACTTCTCTGGGAGATGCCAACAGGGAAAACCTCCTGTTATTCACTGTCGGTTTTCCCAGCACTTGCGTGGCGGGACGGAGCTTAACGACGCTACACGCCAGGAGAGTAGGTCCGTAAGCCTATACCGAGGCTCCAGTCATGATGCAAGGAATTGATTTCCGGATCTCTACTGGTGCTCAACAGTGAAAGAGCCACATGCACAGGTCTATGAGGGAGGTAAATGCAAGAATCACAAGCTGTACGTACAGCCGTGGTATAAACTCTACAGGAGCATTTTCCAGGAAGGTTAATCTGTATCTGGTGGTACGGTCACCTCATCAGGTTATTATTATCCTTTAGTTGTTAGGCGCTACAAGATTTACACAGCGCAGTAGACTATACAGGGTGAAAGTACTGAACAATAAACAAAAATACCAATACTTCATCAACTCCAGGCAGGCAGATGCACTAAAGGAGCAGTAGAACAGGTGTGGAGACAGGAGGGGAGGGGGCCCTGCTCATACGAGCTTACATCCTAAGGGGGGGGGGGGGGGTAAACAAAAATCAGGCACAAAGGGAGCCAGTTGAAGCATGGGGGAAGAGAGGGGAGAACAAGCGGAGGAGACGAGGTGGTTAAGTGGATGGTTGGTAGGCTTTGAGGAACAGGTGAGTTTTAAGTGCCCGTTTGAAGGAGCACAGATTGGGAGAGAGACGGATGGAGAGAGGGAGGTCGTTCCAGTGAAGGGGGGCCGCCTGCAAAAAGTCTTGGATTCTGGAGTGGGAAGAGGTGATCAGAGTGGAGGAGAGGTGACGGTCATTGGCCGAGCGCAGGGAGCGGGCAGGAGTGTGAATGGAGAGATTAGAGATATAAGGGTCAGTAGACAGAGAGAGCCTTGTAAGTGGTGGTGAGGAGTTTGAAAATGATTCCATAGGGGAAGGGGAGCCAGTGTAAGGCAATGCAGAGAGGGGAGGCAGAGGAGGAGCGGCGTGAGAGGTAGACGAGTCTTTCAGCCACATTGAGTATAGAGCGGAAGGGGGCAAGATGGGAGAGGGGGAGGCTGGTAAGGAGGAGGTTGCAATGATCGAGGCGGGAGATGATGAGTGTATGGATGATAGTTTTGGTGGCATCCTGAGAGAGGAAGGGCCGGATGCGGGCAATATTGCGTAGTTGGAAGCGACAAGCTTGGGCAAGGGATTGAATGTGGGGGGCAAAAGAGAGAGAGGAGTCTAGGGTAACGCCCAGGCAGCGGAGTTGGGCGACAGAGGAGATGGTGGTATTGTTAACAACAACGATAGAGTGGTCGTGGTGGGAGGGGAGTCTGGGGGGAGGAAAGACAATGAGTTCAGTTTTAGAGATGTTAATTTTGAGAAAGCGCGAGGACATCCAGGAGGAGATGGCTGAGAGGCAGTCAGTCAGTTACACGATAGAGGAGGGTGGGGGAAAAATCAGGAGAAGAGATGTAGAGTTGAATGTCGTCAGCATAAAGTTGATACTGAAAAAGGAACAGATTACATAATTAAACATGAGGGGGGAGCAACAGACCATTATAAATGGACTAAAGTCTAAGTTTTCTATTGAGGCCTTTAGGTCAAAGACTGAATGAGCAATTTAGTAAAGTTGCACCTTATACAGTTTGTCATTGGAGCTGGGTCCTGTGTTTCTCAAAAAGTATTTTGTCTTCAACTTGACAAGCTTTCATTTTTATTTTTTACCAGTCTGACCAATATTCCCTAAATTGCAGAGATTTGAACTTTCACAGATGTGACACCTTTACTGGGGTGCCAAATGCTACTTTTAATTATCGAATTACAACGTCTTGTCAATGCCAACGTTTTTATTCCAAACTTGATAAATTATGGTCCCTTCGTTTTTTGTTAAGGATTTTAAGCTTGTGTCAAATTCGTCTTTCCTATTATCCTTTACAAGCACATATCCAACCTGGAGGGGTGTTATGTATTAAAGACTGAGAAAACCTATGCACTCAAAGTCATTTTGATCAATAGTTTACATTGCTATCGGAGTGAAAATTTGCATTTAAATTGATGAAGGGCATTACAAACAAATTGAGTTTTTTAATGATACTAGGGTCTAGATCAGGCCTGTCCAACCTGCGGCCCTCCAGGTGTTGTGAAACTACAAGTCCCAGCATGCTTTGCCAGTAGACAATTTGTTGCTAGCTGGAAGGGCATGCTGGGACTTGTAGTTTCACAACATCTGGAGGGCCGCAGGTTGGACAGGCCTGGTCTAGATTTACTAAGCTGCGGGTTTGAAAGGTGGGGATGTTGCCTTTAGCAACCAATCAGATTCTAGCTGTCATTTTGTAGAAGGTACTGAATAAATGAAAGCTAAAATCTGATTGGTTGCTATAGGCAACATCCCCACTTTTTCAAACCCGCAGCTTAGTAAATCTAGTCCTAGATATATATAATCCATATTTATTTGATTATTCAAAAAGTTAATGGTGTTTAATAAACCACGGTCTAGGTGAGTAGAAAAACCGATCAGGACTCTGGTATCTCTGCTAGGTTTGGTCCATAACCCTTATTGTCACTCCACTAATTATTTTGCCAGTTTAGTACAAGACTACTGGAAAGCTGGTGGATACAAGTCAGCCATTCAATACACGATATCCTCCACACGCCCCACTAGACGCTCTGGCTGGGTGACCCCGTTTCTGGCATAAAGATAAGCACATTAAAAAACAAAACAAACAAAACGCCCGACGAGTTCAAGTAGTAAAAAGAGGAAGACTCGATCGGTTACTTATAAACAGCCGTACAGGACGCCTGGGGAGTTAAAAATCTGCCAAATACAGGAAGCAATGTATAGAATGAAGGACAAATATGGAGCAGGCTGGAATCAGCACTAAAAGCCGCTATCAGTTACAAAACGAAACAGACGGAGTTTGTGCAGACAGCGCCAACGTCCTGAATACAGGCGGATACACAGGAAACGGACTATGGCAAAATAGTGATCAGAGGGCTGGAAGACGAGACGCTTCTAGTTACCAAAAACGTTTCGTTTCAGTTTGGGGACTGAGGCGCTGATGAGAACTTTCTAAATAAGTCGACCTAGAGAAACTAAACGACTTGATCACACATATACACTTTTACACATCGATGCACGAAACCTGGGTTAGACACAAGTTAAACAAGAGTAAATGGAGCCGATCCCACCACTGTGCTCCTAAAGGTCAACGTAGCATTTAAAGTTTTATAATAAACCACAACCTATATCTCAGGTGTTAATGTAGGACTAGTACAATAGATTACATGGTTAAAAGTGTTACACGTGAGAAACGCACCACTAAAAAGGCATCTAAAATGTGCGTTAATAAAATGTTTAAAAATAATTTATTGGTATAGAACCAGCGCCCTGCAGGACTTCACAATTCAATACATTAAGCCCTTAAGAGTCTAAAGATTTAATGCATAAAAAAAATAAATGTTAAATAAATATTTAATGTTAGACTTAGAAGGAAGAAAATTACCAACAGGATGTGTCTAAGAGCCGGTAACAGCTGTAAAATTCTGTGAAAATCTGAGTAATCTAGAAGCCCTGAGACAAATACGTAATAAATGGGAAGTAATCAAAGAGAATATGAACAGACGGCAAGAATTGGACTTGTGTGCAGAACGTGAGCGGATAACGGGCACTGTACAGGAGCCAGTGCTGGGTAAGGGTCCCCCCTACTCTCACAATGTGCAATTTCAATTACCTCCCACGTTCTTATTCTCACAAATAAAAAGGGGGAATTCAATTCTGCCGCAAGTAACGCGGCGCTAAATCTATTACCGTTAATACGGTAAATTTTAACCCTGAGTTTTGCTCGCAGCTCCGAGCAAAAACCAGCGTTAAAGATTACCGTATTAACAGTAATAACGCACACTATTACCGTAATAGCGCACAGGCAGCGTTTCACCAAACCACAGGCCCAGTGCAAGCTCTACCATCTGCTCATGTTCCTCCTTCCACCTCATATTTCCAACCTCTCCTATGTGGGGCTCTCCTTCAGACACACATCAAGACCAGCAGACCCGACAAGGTGTGATCCAGGCATTCTATCTCCATACCTAAAAAGTCCAGCGAGACTCCCGAAAGCTGTGAAGGTCAGCCAGACAAGCAGGGCATTCTTCTAGTGCATTGGCTGCCATGGGACTCTCCATGACGCACTTGTACTTCACCTCTCCAGGTAATAACCGGAGGAGGGGTTTGAGTTGGCAAGGATGACTGTCTCCATTCTGCCCCTTCCGAGTCATACCCTGGGAACCCTCCCTTCTGTCCCAATTCCATAGTAATAATCACCATCACTCTACTCTCCACCTTCATGTTGCTATCATTTATTGCCCCCAGGTCCAGTTTCCTTTGACCTAACTCATACTTGCCAACTTTAGAGATCACCCCTCCGGGAGATCTCCAAAGTTTGCCATGCCTTGGGCACATGGCCACAATAATAATGTCATTAAGCCCCACCACCCTGCTATACAATACCAATTTCTATTATAGCAAGAGGCGGGACAGGATGACCCAGTTAGCCCCACCCACAATGCAGACCGTGCACAAAAACCATTACCATGGTAATAGATGAGCATTATTACTGTTACAATGGTAAATTCAACTGTAGTAACAGTAATAATACTCATCTATTACCATAGCAACGGTTTAGTGCACAGCCCACGAAGAACACAGGGAATTGAATCTACCCCTATGTGTCTATGCAGATGTTTCGGAGACACATCCCGTCACCTTTCCGCGCAGTGAATCTGCCCCTATGTTTTTTTTGAAACCCTGCGACACCTCACCATCAACATGTAGAAGATCCATTACACTGTAATTGCTGAATACTTAAGTAGGGACATTTTCACAGGCAAATCTTTAATTCTGGGGACTGTCCATGGAAATTAGAGATTGCTGATATGATATTTCAGGAGTCTGTCCCTATAAACATGTCATTATGGGACTGGGGTACAACAAGGGCAGATGGGAGCTACAGCAGGAACACACAGACTCTTCTAGAACAGGCCTAGGCAACTTGTGCCTCTCCAGCTGGTGTAAGAGGCTGACAAGTCATGCTGGGTCTTGTAGTCCTCCCCCCAAGGGCTGCATGCCACAGGTCACCCTACATGTATTAATTACATGTGCTGTCAATAAAGCTTATATGAATAGAAATCCAAACAAGCAATCACGTGACAAGCCTACGCCGGGCAGGGTGCTGCCAGCAGATTGCACCGAATGTATTTTAAATAAAGTTTATACGAAGTAAAGTCGTCGTGACAGATCTCAGTGATACAGGGGGAGGGGCTCCGTTAGTCACGCCCACCACCCCAATCAGCCAATCCGCGTTTATCGCAGGCTGACGTCACCCCCGCCCGCCCGCACTCTGAGCGAGAGGGAAGAGGAAACTGTAGAGGGGGGAAAAGAGGCGGCGGAGCGCGGGGTCACGACCTCTGACCTCTCACCGAATGGAAAACTAAAAAACTACCTAAAGAACCGGGGTTCAGCGGCCGTTCCCGGGCGCGGGCAGCAGTGGGGGCCGCCAGGAGCTGAGGGGATGCGGCTGTGACACGGACCTCCGCAGCGGTGAGGTAAGGAGAGGCGGCGCCGCGGCTGAGGCCTCCCCGGGACGGCCGGACTGAGGTGAAATAAAACCACCACGAGCGGCGGGGGAGGAGCCAGGGCGGACTCGGGTCACACTCCACCCCCCACCGGGCGTACTGAGCGCCCGTTACCCGCTTACCCTGTCACCTGACACCGCTGACAACACGGCCACCCGACAACGCCGTCACCCAAGACTGTGCCCTAAACCTCTCCACCGTGACCCGACGCCCGCAGCGCTCTGACACCCGCTCTACACCCGCCTGGCAGATCGCCAATAACCGCCATATTTCTTCCCGCAACGCGATGCCTTTATTTATTTATTTTAGACGCGGCGATGGGGGCGTACTACTTCACCCAATCAGCAGCCAGAGTTTGGGTAGCGGGCGGTGCCTCTTTTGACAACTGACGCTTCCGAGAGCCAATCAGGTTGTTGAGGCGTGGCTATTAGAGCTCGGCGTCTAGAGCAGTTGCTGCTTATGCGCATCGCCATCTAGTGGCGGCAGCTGCCATTACAACAAATCCTTTTTTTATGTCCCCCTAACCTCAGGTGACCTGATGAGAATAAGGACATGCTCCCAGTGTTCCAGGGTTTATAGCGATGCCTCCCAACGGGCTCCCTTTTTGCTGCAAAATGTAGATATTTGTTATTATGATTTAAAATCCATTCATTGGTTCCCAAAAATAGCTTATATCTTTTTTTTTCTATATTATTGTGTTTTTGGTACCTTGAGCTGTTTGTAGCTGTGCTAAGTAAAGAGTTTATTTGTAGTTTATGATCGTTTGTATTTGGATTTTTGCAGATGTGATTGCAAGATAATAAATCTTAATTGTACCTCTTTGGGTATTTGAAGTTCTGAGTGGTTTGCTAATAAGCCAAAATTGTCAAGCCGTATATATTTTGTTGCATCTACAATCACATCATAATCCTGCGGTGACCTTGGTATGTTTGGCACCTCCTGTTCTTACATATTAAGAGGAAGGTATAGTGTTTCACAATCACGAGAACCTGTTTAACCACTGTTGTATGTTAGTTTGACATAATGTAATGTTACACTCTCTATTAGAGATAGCTGGGTGATTATCAGCTTACAGCAATGACCTACAAGGTAGTATGTTACCCATCCCTTGTGCTACACCTGAAAGACAATTGACCCTTAGAAAGGAAATAAGTGGACGAGAAGTTGGTATAAGACGGAGGACTTAGAGGAAGCTGCACAGGAAAAGATGATTGGATGGCTGGAGGGGAAGCATATAAGCAGTGCGCAAGATGAAACTTAAATAATGGTAATGGGGAGGGCTTGGAAGGGTGATAAAGAGGTGACAGTAAAAATAAAAACCTTATAGTAACAAATATTAGTATCATGGTAACATTTAGGTTACTGACATCTGAAATGGAAGACATTGAGGTAGATAATGACAAGGGGTCATTCGTTGCTAATTGAAGGAAGATAGTTTTACCATATGCATAGGAAGGATTCTTTACTGTAACAGTAGTTGAACTGTGGCTTGCCTTACCATATGAGTTGGTGATGGCAAATTCAATAACTCAATTCAAGATGAATCGGATGCCTTTATTACATACAATAACATTAATGGCTATAATTACTAGAGGTCATTATGGAGGTGATCCTGGCAATTTATCCGATATGCATATTTGGGGTCAGGAATTTTTTTTTTTTTTCCCCTGTGAGGCTAAATTGGTAACTGTCACATTGGGGGCCTTCCTCTGGGTCAGTGCAATGAGAGTTCATGAAATGATGAAGTTTGTGGGTTAGTGTCGTTCGTTTTATGGTTGTTTGTAGCACATTGAGGGTATCTCCTTGCAAAGTGCAATAACTCATCAGCATTAAGCTTTGATCGATCTAGTACAAGTTAGATAACTGTAGCAAATATCTGGCTGGTTAATAACTGCACTTTTATGGACACGTTGGTAAATGTTCTCCACTGAAGTACAAAAACTACAGTGACAGCAGCTACTTTAACTTTGCTCTCTTTAAAGTTCTATTTAAACAGAAATAAAAATTATATATTTTTTGGAACTTTCATTCAGTTCGAAATCCCCCAAACATACTGTAGCTTGTGGTGCTGGAGGACTAACGTGCTCTATAGCGCTATGGAATCCAATCTACAAAGCTGTATTGAGCCCAATGGAAAGCGTTGCAGATTAAAAATGTTACAATCTGCATTTTATTTTAAAGAGAATGTGCTATAGTATGGTTCTAGTAACTTCTGTGCTTATTGCGTTATTTATGTGACTGTATAATGCCGTTCATGTTGCTTATTTCATTTTGGATTGAGATTTGGAAAAAGCACATGAGCAATGGCTGATCGTTTGGTTAATAAACCATACTTTTTTTATTTGCATCTGGATATTTCAATCCTTGAGCACCACCGAGCATCATTTATTTACATTAGTGTTATCATACAGAGCAGTGTTGTTAAACTATCAGTGAGTATATCATATTAGTGTTAATGAGACAAATCCCTAAGATCGATGGAAGTCTGTGATGGGCCTGATCCATTAAGGAATACAAAGTGAATGTAATTTGCATTTAAAAGCAAACGCATGTAGTTTAAGTGCCCGAACCCCCGTATTCATCTACAAGCGGGTCTGAGGAAACATCTCCTGTTGAATATGGGTATAAATACTCTCTGGCTATACATTACTTCCCATATACAGACAGAACTCAGTGCAGGATATGAATAGTACATATGTGCATATAAGTCCCATTAGAACACACAGAAAAAAATATTGAATTATTTACACCTGTTAATAATAAAATCATTAATAAAAATACATTGAAAAAAGTGGGTTTTTTTTGTAATAGCAGTTGCACGTAAAGCTGCACAGAATGTGATACGATCACTCTCACACCACACAAATACATGTATATTGCAGTTTGCATTGAAATATAATCCAGAACACCAAGACTGGAACACGTATATGCTGAATGTTGTGTATATCTGCATCAACTCTTTTTAGTTTGACTTTAATCCGCTTCCCTATTATTCTTGACTTCCTTTAACATTGATCTGTGGATAGTAGTTGAATATATGGGTAGTAATGAGGAGTGTTCTGGTTGAGAAGCTTCATCACAGCCTATAATTAGACTCTCCCAGATCTGCGTGAATGTCCCACCGGTTTCATTAGAAGACAGCGAGTGTGATCAGGCAGCGGATACATAGCTCCCTCATTATGTAGATGTTCAGTCCCCTTACTCAGCCGACCTACATTCTATTCCCTCCTCAATGAAGAGCGGAGGCTGCGGTACGTAGTGGATTGCGCAGGTTGTCATAAGTTCTCAGCGCTTCCACATATTACACCGTTCATTAAGAAGTAACTTTATCATGGATTCTGGAAATAGAAGATTTCTCTCTATAAATGACAGGACAGACTAAAGCATTAACTTGCTGATACACATGTAAAGTTTTAAAAATATATTATACCCATAAAACGCAGATACAAAGCAAGCCTTGCGTATTAGTGAGGCCGGGATCACGTAACTGCACATTATCCTTTAATTTTATAAAGGTCACTATAGCGATAATGCAAGTTGTCCCTGGCTCTGCTCAGTTCCTCCCCTCCGGCTGTGCAGCGTATGGAGCCGGTGGTTCGTGTTGTGGAGCAGCGCAGAAGGAGATTTCCTTTTGCGGGATGATTGATGCATTGTTCTCCCCAGAAAATTTTGCCAACCAGTTGGCATTAAGAAGTAGCCGGGTGGGGGCAGTTGTAATAATTTGTGATAATATTGCAAAATGTTGGAGCTTTTAGCCCACACCTTGCACGACTAGTCAGACTGGTGTTCAGAGGTTTAACACACACTGGGGCATATTCATTTAGCTTTCCCGATCGCTGTAACGTGCGCTACAGTGAAAAGTGTGCAGTATTGACAGTAATACGCTACCACAATAACGCAGATTTTCCTTTGCAACCCTACGGGGTGCGCATGAAAAGCCACATTATTACGGTACCGTGGATTGCCTTCGCAGTGCGTTACCGCAGACCGGAAACCTAATTGAATACCCCCCACTGCTGGCTGTAGTGCTCACATAGCGCCTGTTCTAATAGGAGAAACAATGGTTTATTCTATTATAATAAGAATCTATTGGGCTCCAAGAGCCGGGTGGCAAATAAAAACAGCCGGTTGAGCACCCGGGTAATAGGTGCTGGGGAGAACGCTGTGATGGGATAAAGATGTGGAGAGGGGTCGTTTCATGCACTCAACAAAAGGATTGGAGTTTTTCATTGTAAACACACCTGCATGGTAATGGCGGCATAAACACGCCTGCATGGTAATGGTGGCATAAACACACCTGCATGGTATTGGCATAAACACACCTACATGGTATTGGCATAAACACACCTGCATGGTATTGGCATAAACACGCCTGCATGGTATTGGCATAAACACACCTGCATGGTATTGGCATAAACACACCTGCATGGTATTGGCATAAACACACCTGCATGGTAATGGCGGCATAAACACGCCTGCATGGTAATGGCGGCATAAACACGCCTGCATGGTAGTAGCACAGCTGTAAGCAATACATTCTGAGGACATCCTCTTCAGTTTTGGGGTTGAAAATAGTTCCAGGGTAGAAAGGGGTTAATTGTTGTAGAATTGTCAGCCCAGCTTCCTATATCTCAGTCAGCACAACAAGAGCAGAATACACAGCACACACATACCTGCTGCTGCTACACAGAATGATTAGGAAATGGTTAGCGCTTTGTGCAGTTTCTCAGACAGATAATGTTGCAGTAACTCCATAGACGGCCCTGACACTGTACTGCTCACCTATTGTGGTGAGAGAGGTTACCAGTGTTCTCTCAGTGATTGGTGGGATCTCACCAGCACTTATATTCTGATTTCTGTTTGCACCAGTGACAGCATCTTGTCTGGTTTGATTGTAATCTCTGGGCCAGGGACTGGTTACACTGTACTTGCTGCTAAGGTCTGGGGCAAAATGAAGCATCTTCTGACGCGTGTTCGTCCTCTCTTCAGGTTCAGGAATCTTCAGTGATGACCAGCTCCTCCCAGCGCATCCAAATAATCTCCACAGACCCTGCTGTATCCACCCCGCAGCGCATCCAGGTATGTCACCAATGTCTGATACTGCTCAGGCCCAGTGAGGTCCATTCTGTGTGTATATTCTGTATATTGCTTCTGTCTCTCCTCCCTTTTTCGCAGATATTTGTGCCACCGTCCCTAGCAGGAGTCCTGGGGACTGCGCCACGCAGGGACTCTGTAATGCGCAGGACCAGTAAATAAATCTGCTCATGCTCACCAGGGGGGGGTGTAAGCAGGAGGGCCAATCAGAGTTAGAGGAGCCTGGGCAGGGAGGAGCTTAGTAGATGAGAGTTTAGCTTTAATTTCTCATTCATGATTCTCAGTGTAATCATTGGCATCCCGACACTCTGTGGACAGAGGTCCATGTCAGAGCTGATAATCGTGCTCCTTCCTCTTCCCTACACAAAGGAAATTCCTCCGCCAATCAAAAGCATGCTCTCTCCTTCCTAAGCCTAATAGTCATGTGTAGGAAGCTTAGGAAGATGAGAGGTTGCTGGTGATTGGTGGAGCAACTGCGTTTGATATAGAAGAGGAGGTACCGGCTGTCTGCTCTGTAAACAGGTTGTAGTTGAAAAGTCAACAGTGAAAAGGTCTATACCAAAATGTCTACAGTCATAAGTTAGACACAGCTAAAAGGGGGTGACATGTAAAATGTAGACGGTCAAAATGTCAACATAAATCACTATACTTTAAACGGCAGTACATGTAAAAAAAAAACTCAAACACTGTGGTCGCCCCTTACCCAGACAGCTTAATAAACCCTAGTGCTGTCAGCGTAGGCTGTTACTAGAAAAATGTATTACCCCACATCCCTGGGCAGTGGGTGTGGGGTAATAATATATCTTTTTTTTCACATGTATTGCTTTTTTAAATATAGATATAGATTTCTGAAGATATTTTGACTGTATACTTTACAACCCTGTCTACATTTTACATGTCGATCTTATAACTATATAGACATTCTGACTGTCGACCTTTTAACTGTGGACCTTATGACTGTAGACATTTTCACTATTGACTTTTCATACCAAAACCCTGTGAGCAGGCATCAGACTATTTGATGTAGCCTTACCCCAATAGGCTAACGAGGTCGCTGAAAGAGAAAGTGAGCTCTAGTAATAAACGTATATACACACAAGATTCCAAGGTAATTTGGCCCACACATTACAACATCCCATAGAGGGGGCCAAACCAGTATTCATAATAATTTGCTCTATCAATATACATGAGAATAGAGCCTATGAATTCACTGTGACATCACTGTCTGCCCCTTATCGTATAGATGATTGTGAGCTGATAGTCCCCGTTAATTATTTACTAATTATATTGTCACTATACACTTTTATCTTGATAAAATGTCATATTGAACTGAACCCTTGCTGTGTTTTGGTATGGATGGTTAATAGTAAGTGAGACGTACTCTGAATTACCTCTATATTCTTCCCGTAATAACATCACTGGTTCCTAGTTGTCTATATTGTAATATGATGTAAATGTGTTAAATATACAAAAATAGTGCTCAAAATGTTGTTCAAGTTCTGTCTATTAGTCTTCTGGACGCTCGATGTTAGCAGTACACATGGTACTTTACAGGGTGCAGATTCTTGTGTTTACTGGATGGATAATTGTGTTATTGCTGGTTATTTGTGCTGCAGGATAGACAATCAAGGAAATGGAGTCAGTGACGTTACTTTAAATACTTCGTAGACAGAAGTTGAAGTCGTTCTAAGCTCTCGCTATGACTCAAAGCCTTTTTTTAAGTATCGACATAGTTAAACTTTTTTATTCAGCTTGGAGGAGCGCAGACATAAGTAACAGGGCAAAGCGTCACCCACCCGATGCAGCTTAACTCCTCCCACTACTGGGCGGGGTCCATATATTTAAAGTGCAGGAGGCTCAGCCCAGTCTATGTACTCTTTCATTTTTTTTCCTCATTAAATAATATCTATCTAAACTCCTTAGACCCTATGGGGCGGAGGCGGAGTGAGGGCCACGCCAGTTAGCGCATCTTGCGTGATTCCTCACTGCGTCAGCCCAGAACAGTGCGAACGCACTTGCACCCATGCAGGTTTTCCTGCGCTTGGATAGACAGGACAGTGACGTTCTTACTGATGCAGTGTACAGTGAGGGTTTGTTCACACAATTTGGAACATATGCAGACTAGGAAAAAGATGTTCATGACGACTGTCGTCGGCACCAGCAAACTGCATATGATTGGCTGTTAGCTAATGCTCCACGAATGCTGATTGGTTCTTCTTTGCTTGGGTTTATTATGTGTTTGTTTAAGCAACTCCCCCCCCCCCCC